>NC_041411.2:17071273-17283773 GCF_900747795.2 Erpetoichthys calabaricus | reverse complement strand
CACTTGGATGGGACAATGTTAAATTATCTCCTAGTCATATTGTCCAGGCTTAAGTTTGCTGGAAGATGCCTCACAATTTCACATTTGTCCATCTGACCATCACATATGTACTGGAAATAACTTGAAAGTTCATTAAGTAACTCGCCATACAGGAAGGCAGGAGTGAAAGTGCCCTTCAGTTTCCCATCTGTCACAGTGGCCACCTTGGTCTTACTCTTTGACCAAATGAGCTGCCCATTCCAGGACTACAGACAGCAGTTCTTTTTGTAATTTATGCCAGTGCTTGTGGGCATTAGACCTTTATTTGCTTGCTGACCACACCGCTTGACTTTCTTTGCTTCTTTACCACATTGCATGTCAGCAGCAGGAAACCATAAGTGGGGGTGGAAGGAGCCTGTTAGATAGAACATGTGTCTACATGATGCTTTATTTCCTGTGCTGAGCACAAGGGGCCTATGCCAGCTTGCATTTACTCAGATATACACCAGCATGGAGTTGGGGGGAGGGTGAGGATAGGGGGCATTTCACATGCTTCCAACTAGCCCCATGCTATAGCCCCCACCTTCCTCTGCCTGCTTTGTAATGATTCACATCCGCCCTTTGCCGCCTTCTAAATTAAGATTCTGGTTTGAGCATCTTTATCAAGTCTTGTTGGATAGGGGTTGGCCTTCCTGTTGGTTGTGACCTTATATGTGAGCGTTGGGCCTCTCCTGTCTTCTAACAATTATAGTCAAACTGTTTTGGGTGTAATATGCTGTATGTACATTTGCTGTCAACAGGACTGAAAAGAGCTGCTGTTTAGGGCCATGATAACAGTGTGCACTATTGGCCATCTCCAGCCTCTCCCTAAAGCTCTAATTTAGTTGTCAAATCCAGTTTATGCAAATATGTCTCCTGGGAATTGCTCCCTGCAACTCTGAGCAAAAAGAAAGTGGAAAAAGTTCTCATTATGGAATGTATTCAAAGCAAAAGGTGAAAGTTAATGTGACGGCAAAAGGGCGAGGTAAAGCCAAGTTCACTATATTTATCTAAAACAAATGAGTCTCTTGTTTGCCGTTGGCAGGATTCAAATTAATCCACTTAGTATAGCCTTCAACAGGTTCCTGATGCCTTTCTTTCTTTTGGTCCTTTATGAGCTCCCATAGAGGTTGTCCCTCAAGGTTTAGGACTTCCATTTCTGCTATCCCTATAAGACGTGTGTCGGATTATTAAGTGATCCTGGTAAGGGCTGTGTAACCCCATCTGGCGTGCCCCTCAAAAGATAGTCTGTCCGCTATTGTTGGAACTGGTGTACTGAAGGTGCTACTTGTCTGCTCCGGAAGGTTATTCTGATGTTTGCTGAGTGGTCTGGTCTTCTCTTTATTTGGGTTTATTTCTTTTTCTTCTTTATTGGGCCTGTGGCGTTTAGATTGAGAACCTTTTTTTTTTTTTTTTTCTGCCCCCAACCTTTCAAGCTTTGTGTTGTGAAACTGCGCCAAGCCATGGCCTGCACCATTTAGCCTGCGTGCTAAGAGTACAAGGAGGAACTGAAAACAAAGTTCTCTTTGTATGTCAGGTGTGGCTATTCTGGAGGGGTGGATAATGGGAGCAGGGTGGAGCCTACAGAGCTCACCGGTGTGCAGGTCTCTACTTGGCGGCTGTTTATTTTCCTGATGAGGCATGATTGGAGATGGAGGGTTGGAGGCGAGGGCCCTGAGCTTTCCAGACTGGTGGGTTTGGTCTGTTGTGGGCACCCACAGATATATGACCTATGCCCTTTAGATCAGATTCTTTTTGGGGGCACGTGGTCAGTATGTGCCATCAGACTTTTGTTTGCTTATAACAGGGGTTGCTTATACTGGCCCCCCTGTTGTTCCCCACTTTGTGGCCTTCTCCTTTTCCTCTTCCTTGTTTTGTGGAGGAGGAGGAGGCGCGGTGACACACTTTGAATCACATTTGCATGTTTCCAAGGGAAGTGTGGCTTCCTGACAGGCTAAGCTTTCCGCTTGTGGAGGTGCTGGCCCTGTGTTCCATCTGATCCCTGTTGTATTAAGCTGCACTCAGGCCCCATGAGAGTCGGCAGCTTGTCAGGTCATGGCACATTTTTGGTGACTTAGACTCCCTCGCAAAGCCTCCCCAATTTTCTGCTCCTCTGCTCCGAGACAGTGGGCACTGTCTGCCGCAACTGTCTTGTCCAATTATGCTCCTAATTTCTCTCTGGAAGCTGGCCACTGTGATTTCTTGCCAGGCGCCATCCCCAGCCTTGGCACTCTGGGCATGAGGGTGCCAAGGAGCACCCTTCACATGCCCTTTCACACAGTTTACTCCTGCCAGTAGTGGATTAGCACAAAGCTAGAATGCCAGGATGGGGTTTGCTGCTGGGCTGCCAGTGTTCTTTGGAGTATATAGGCATGGACCTTATTATAATAATGATAATACATTTTATTTATATAGCGACTCTCCCATGCTCAAAGCGCTTATTGATTCTACCTTTGCAGCTCTGAGTATCTTGGTGTACAAGTGTGGTTTGTAATTTTCTACTTATGTGTGCACATAGGTATGAATCTGTGTACTGCACATTAAAAAATGTATTCTTTGCAAATAAGTGTGCTTTATGTGTCTGCATGTCTGTTTGTGTGTGTCATCTGCTCTGTGAGAGACTACCTGCAAGGACCTAGTTTTGTGTACTCTTCATGTGAATGCCATGTGTGCTTTTTGGGTATGAATGCTCATGTGCCATGTTAGTTTTTGTGCATGAATTTGTGTTGTGCATGTCGGATCACTTTTAAATGTGTGAGTGCTGTAGTTTGGTTTCTTGTATTTGTGTAGGAGTGCTAAGTGGGTTTTCATGTTGCAGCTTAGAAATCGCCATCTGTGTGTGCACAAGGGTGATTTAAAAGTGTAGATTTGTGTCTTTACGCGTAGATGTTTGATAGACATTTGTAATATGCATTGATCTGCTTTGTTTGTATGTGGTGGGGAGTACTCAACATGCAGTCCTGCACACCCTCGCTTGTGAATCATGATAGATTTCTTGGCCATGTGTGTGTGCGTGCACAGGACTCGGGAGCTCCACTGCAGGTCTGCACTGCATGCTGCTGTCACTTGCCCAGCCAGGTTGCCTTGACAACGCCCCTACCCAGCACACTTCCCAGGAGCCACTGTCATGTGGCACTGTGTGTCTGTTACCTGGGAGTGGGAGGCAGGTGGTGAGACGGAATTGGATTTTATTTAGGGGTCGTAATCACACTAGTAAATGACCCCACGCCCACCCGGCATGGAGTCAATGTCGCATTCTTGTGCGTGGAAGTGAGGCTGTGATGTCACCAAGCAGATCTGCAGGCTGTCTTCTCTGGAGACCTAGGAGGAGGAGGAGAAGGAGGAGGAGGAGAAGGCGGAGGTGGCAGTGCTCAGACAACCCCTCCCTCCCTCCCTCTCGCTAGATTCCTCAGCTCGGCAGAGATAGCTGGAAACCAAACAGCTGAGCTCATGCGTCGAGTGCGGCAATGACGGATGCCGCCTGCCTAGAACACCAACGACTTGACTGACCCCCCGATTCCACCTCCTTCGTGTTGTTGCCTTTACGTCTGGTCACCTGGAGCGGCCCCACACTCGCATTCCGCTGAAGAGAAGGGTTGGAGAGTGGGAGTCTAGGTCGTGAAGACTGGACAACTTAGTGGAGAGCCACTGGGCTAATCTTTCACGTGTGACAAAAAACTTCCATCAGCCCATGAATCTCTGCTGCTGGACTGGGAAAGACCACAAGACACCCTTCAAGGAGAAATTAAGGTGGCTGGATGCCTGCTGCTCAAACTGAATACTTGCATGCAGATTTAAGGAGTGAAGACAGATTCGCCGGCAGGGCGTGGGGCCCAGGAGCAGGCGTGGGAGCACCTGACTGACTTCCCTTCTCCTGACGTTCAGCCTGCCTGGCTCTCCCTCTCCCTCAGCATTTTGCATGGGTTGCTATCTGGAGACTTCATACTCCTATTTGTCTCAATCTGCCAAGGACTTGGGCAGTACCCCACTGAGGGGGTAACTTACTGAACTTTGGCCATGGATTACCTGGGGGACAAGCTGGCAGTGGCACATACACACGTGGCTCACTGGATGGGGACAGTACGGCGGTCCTTCCAGGAGGCCCTGAGCCTGGTGACGACGGCGAGCCATGAGCGAGCAGGCAATGCCGTGGTGGAGGCAGGCACAGGAGCAAGCTCGTCGTTCAAGAGAGCCTCATCTCTCCGGAGCTTTGCATCCCGCAGCCGTGACTCTTTTCGACGCTTCTCTGTGCGCAGCCAGCAGAGGCTCTCACTGAAGAAGAGGCAAGCAGCATCAGATCCACGGGACCCTGTAAGACTGGTTGTCTGACTCACTATGCTGGTTGCTCTCTGCGTCTCCACTTCTCTGTTTGCGACCATGTCTGCCTTCTGCATGTACGTCTTTGCCGGTGTCTTACTTCCTGTCTGGTTCTCTTTACTGTCTCTTTGCAGTTCCCTCTCTTTCTCTCGTATTTGTAGTTTCCATTCCTTTAGAGTGTGTTGCACATCTCAACTCTGTCCCATTCATTCATTCATTCATTCAGTTTCCTTCTCCTCTGGTCATGTCTCTTGTGTCCTTGGCCCATTCTGTCTTCTGTTTATTTCACCGGCCATGTATCTGTCTTTTTATGTTTTTCCTTCATCTTCCTCCATTGGTATTTCAAACTTGGTTTCACTTGTACCTGTTACTCTTTGTGCATTTGTTTGACACTTCTCCTGTTCCCTTGATCCATTGCTAATTTGCTGCCCACCTCTCACTCTCCTGTGGCACACTGCCCCTTGTTTCATTCATGTCTCTTGCTGTCTCACACTCAGCCTTCTACAACAGCATTTATTTATATAGCACATTTTCATACAAACAGTGTAGCTCAAAGTGCTTTACATGATGAAGAAAAGAAAAATAAAAGACAAAGTAAGATTTAAAATAAGACAACACTAACATAGAGTAAGAGTAAGGTCCGATGGCCAGGGGGGGATTACACTTGCTCCTGGCTGATTTGTGTCCTTCACTTCCCTTGTTGTCTTCTCCCAGCATTCTGTCTTCTAAGTGTGTGTTAAAACTCTACACTTTCTTCTTCTGATAGTGTTGCACTTCTTCAGTTTGCTGTCAATGTCACATGTGCCATGTTCTTCGATCAGTCCCTATTTACGTCACCATGCTCTTCATGTATCATCTTTACTGTCTTTCTTGGTCTTTTACTGTGTGTCCAAGTGTCATGTTTGTCCCTTGGTGTCTCAATCTCTTTCTTACTGGCCTCTTGTATTTCACCCTGCCATTCACTCATTAAGTGTGTGTGTCATCCACTTAGCTCTGTCTTCCTCCTGTTTGGCCTGTCTGATTTGTCCCACTCCTTCTCCTCCTTGCTAATTGCTGGTTTGGTGTTTCCTTGTCTTGATCTCCATTTTCATATGCTATGTCCCTCAGTCATTCTTGTACTCCTCAGAGTCTCACATTATATCCTCTCAGTTTGTTGTTCATTTCTTCAGTGAGTGTCACCTCAGTTTCTCCCTCCATGTCTCACTTTATGGGCTTGTCCATGTTCTAGCTACTCCTTTATACTGTGGTATCTTGCATCCTCTTGCCTGATCCCAATATCTTATTCCTTCTCCTCCTCATTCTCCAGCATCTTATTCCTGTCGTTTTGCTTCCTCTCTTAGCCTTTGCAAGTGTGTGTTTCAGTCTACCGTTGAGTCGTTCAGTTAGGGTCTCTCTTTGTAACTCCTTTTCAGTCTGTCGAGCTGTTCTTTTATGTTTTGGCATCACACCCTTCTGTTCACTCCTTAAGTTCTGTCCAACTTTTGTGCTATCTGTCTTCGTGCCCCACTGTGCCACTCTCTAGTCTCACTCTACTTTTGAGTCGTTCAATTAGAGTTTCCTCGAGTGACACAATTTTGTGTCTATCTCTATGGGCAGCTGTACCTTTTTATACGTCTAAATTCTTTGGTATCTCAGCCTTGTGTTTAGTCCTTAAGGATATGTGACCTAATTCCTTTGGTATCTCACCTGGAGGTTCAGTCCATTTCGCACATTACACCCATTTTATTTTGGCCACTTCTCATGCTGTCTGTGTCCCACTGTTCAATCTCTTCTCACTCTTATATGTTTTTCCCACATCTTAAGTCAGAAAATCTTCTGGTGTCACTCATTTTACTCTGCACATGGCATGCCATTTCACACTTTTGCAGTGACTCACTTTCTTGATGTATTCATATCTCACAGTTCACCCCTTGGACACTTCTTGTCCATCTCACTCTGATATTGATTTCTTTAGTGTATTGCTTTTACATTCAGCTCTCTTCATGTCCACTTGAACCTTTGCCTCAGTCACTCACTCACTTCATATCACACCTTGCTGATTCTGTCAGGGGACTCCCTTTTGTTGATCTTTCTGTTTTGTTGTGACCCATTTTGTTCTGGTTGTCGTAGTCTCATTGTTTTACCATACAGTATGTCTCAATGTTTCTTTGTCCCTTGTTTGGTGTCTGCTTTGTGTCTCACTCTGCTCATCACTCCTTTACTTGCTGGCATCGCTCTGAGTGCCTTTTTGCCTATTGTTTCTAACTGTGTAAGTGGGTTAGAAGATGAGTGAGCAGTTGGATGGGTCTTGCTCTATCATCTCACGTATCTCACCAAAACGTTTTGTGCCTCATTGTCATCCTGGTGTCTCATGACCGGTCTCTCTTATTTCTTTCGTCCCTGTATCTCACACCTGTGGTGCCTCATCACTGGGAATCTTCTAAACATCACTGTCATCCTGTGACGCCATCACTCTCATCTCTAATTAGTGTCACACTCAGTACATTTCATTACTTGACTGTGTCAGGGCTTCTTGTCACATCTCACTTGAGCATTGCTCAGTTGGTGCCTCTATCACACCGCCTTCGCAACATGTTTTGGCCTCCATCTTTCAGTTTTTTTTTTGCTCATGTGGAATTTTAAGTCTCATTCCTGGGGTGTCTCGCTTCTGTCTGTCTCACCTTTCCAGATATGTGCCTGAGCTCTCTTGAACACATGTCCCACCAAGTACACAAGTAGAAGTCATCCTGACCAGGCTTCTATTCTGTGGCACACTCGTCTTCTCGCCAGCTGTCCGATTGGCTGCATGTGACGGCATGCGCTGAGAAAGTAAGCAACAGGCACTCCTGTGCTGGCAGGCCGGGGGCCTCTTGTCACATTCCATTCCACCCTATCCATTTACCGGTCCCTCCCTGTTTTAAGTATTGGAGTATTGTTTTTTTTTTTCTTTTTCTTTTAATTAAGCTGCCCAGGGGCAGTTGCCCACAACTCCACAGACTGGCGCTGGGCCGGCAGTTAATTCCTCTGGGCAGGGATTTCCTCAGGTCCTCTCCCAGAGCTGCACTCTTCCCGCCTTTGTTTTCGCCACTTCCTTAAATGCTGTCTCCTTCCTTACAGGATCTGAGCATGGGAGTGAGGGTGAGAGGCAGAGTGGCTGAGTATGAAACGAAAGGACCTGAGAGTACATGGGAAGACTAGGAAACCATTACAAGAGAGACATGGGTGTCTCAGGGTGCATGTTAGGTATGGGGCAGAATTGGACACACAATGACTCAAGAGACAAATCTTCTGGTTTCATTTCATGTCTGACTTGACTCCTGGCTGGTTTTCTACTTCACTGGTGTTTGTGGGGGCTTTAGCTGAGCACCTGGTTTCCCCCTCTTAGTCTCCCGCTGCATCCTGAGGACACAAAAGGCAAATATTTGGGTTGCCTGGTTACCTGGGAGCCATAGAGACAGTGGTGCTGGCTGCTCATTCCAGAACGAGGCCGTGCGGGGGCTGCCCTGTCGGTGGGTGCATGTGACTCTAAGAAGCTCACTCTGCTACATAGGCCTGCTCTGGTGTGAAGTGGGGTGCCACACATGGTCACACATCGTAGGTACAAGAGAGAAAGGTCTACCAGGTTGTCTGGGGTGTCCACTACATTGTGGACACCAAGGCATCTATGGCATGTGCCTCAGTGGCCACATGTTTGTGTTTATATGGCAGTAGTGTCCAAATGCCCAGAATTATTTTCTTGGTATGGTACCAGGGTGTCCATGGTATGTCCTTTAGCGGCCATATCCCAGTTTCCATGCTGAATTTCAGCAGCAGTGCTAGAGGCTGTCCATAAAGAATGTGTTGTAGTGCCCATGGTGAGTGCATCAGTGGACACATTTTCATGTCCATGTAGCAGTGCCGTACTGGCCATAATGAGTTTGTCTGTCTGTCTGTCTCGTGGGGCTGGGGTGCCATGGAGATCAATTTGCGTCACTGTGGCAGTCCCTAATATATTTGTTGGTGGCTATGCCAACTCCTAATCACCACATTTGTTTGTTGAATATCTTCAGCAGTTTCATGATGTCTGCAGTGTATCTGTCTTGTGTTGCCGGGGTGCCATTTTAGATTTCTTGGTGGCAACATTCTGATGATCATTATGAATCTCTATGTCAGTGCTAAGCCATCTGTATTATGTTTGATAGTGGCCATGTCCACTTTTGGTGACACGTAATACTGTTGTTTTTGAATCTTAGTAACAGTTCTAAGCTGTTCATATTAAAATTGTCAGTGATGCTAATTCCGAGTGCCTCAGTGGCCAAATTGTGGTTTTCATATTGAACTTGTGCAACACTGCCAAGTTATCCATACTGCATTTGCCAGTTGTGGCAACAGGGTGCCGATTGTGAATCTCTTGAGTGGCTTCATTATAATGACACTATGACAGTGCTCGGCCGTCCATAATGAATGTGTATTGGTTTATATACAGAGTGCATCAGTGTCCATGTTGAGTCTCTGCAGAGGTGCCAAGCTATTCGTAGTAAATGAATCTGTGGGGCCAGGGTGGCTGTGCCATCTTTTAGTGGCCAATTTTTCATTTTCTTAGTGAATCTCTATCTCAGTGCTAAGCTGTCTACTGTCAATGTGCCAATAAGCTGCTTCTGCAGCAATGCTAGGCTATAGAGAGTATCACTACCATGGTGACCAAGGCAAGACATTCTGATGGCATCCAGAGTTACATGGAAACATGACCTTTTGTCATGCATTTGTCCATTCTTTCTACTTACAGGAGCAGCTGAGGCAGTGCATTTCCAAGCAGGGCCCAGAGCACAAAGACACAGACACGCTCGTGCAGGAAACCGAAAGTCAGTATGGAACGTGGGACACTGGCCTGCACAGTGAGGAGAGGTGAGTGCCCAGGACAGATGTTGGCAAAGGGGAGGGTGACTGATGTGAAGTTCATCTCAAATGTGTTTTGTTGCCAGCCTCACTCCAGTCTCGCCGACCACCAGTAGCAGCGCCAGCACATCTCAACAGAAACAGGTTTTGCACAACACTCCTTCCTCAGCCTCCTCACAGACCGATTGGATCTTGGACCCGGGGAAGGAAACCAACATACCAGCGCCTCACAGCCCCAGTCTGGACCACGATTTGGTTGATGGGCCAGATCCAGCACTCGTCCTGTCTCCTGGCATGCAGGCGGACGTCACAGAACTGTCCTTCCCTGAAGTGAGTTCATTTAGATCCTGGGTTTCTCAGTAGGGTGGCAGAGGTGGGTGCCAGCAGTCTGTGACACAAACACCTGGTCTTAAGAGTTTTTGTCCCAGACTGCGATGTGGCATAACCCTTTACACCCTTCACCCCTCTGGAATAAATAAGTAAATTCAATTAACTTAAAGTCCACCTCTCATAATCACAATCCTGTGTCACTTTTTAAAATGTATTCCACCCCCTAATCATTTAAGGTCTCTTTATAACCTAGAGGCCTTCCCTCTCTTCAACCCAGACAATGTTGTCAATGCTGTAGAATGTAAAGACCCCCCAAAATACATGTATCTGCCACACTGACAGTGTCCCCTGTTCCTCCATGCAGAGAGTTGTGTCTCTCCTTGACTCCAGTGCCCAGAAGAACCGTGCTCAGCTCAGTAAGAAAAGGAGCCGCCGTACTCTACCTTCCCGCTCGGTGAGGCGCAGTGGGGTTCCAGCAGGTGCAGATCGCTTGTCCATCCTCCCAGAGCAGGGCAGTGACAACTGGATGTTCAAGGACTCAACAGGTAGCTATGAGCAGTGTACAGTAAAACCTTTCATGCCTTTCATTATTAGTCATGGGGCCTGTCAAAATGAACCCATCATTTTGATAGCGTAACTCTTTCACTGACCCCGTTTCATTAAGTCTCAGTGGATTGGCGGACACTTTTTTTTACTGATCAGCTCCTTCAGTTTCTGGGGAAGTGCTTGACATTTCTTCTGATCTTGACTTTCAGAGGATGCCCTTTGTGGTACATGGGCCCCCTCTACTGGATGTGTGCTGTAATTGGGGGGAAAAAAGTAAAGAATTCCTCTCTTTATCTGTTTTCTTCTTACTCTGCAGAGGAGAAGGTCACAACAGAGAAACTGACAGACTCTGAGGATGAAGAGCAACCAAGGCAGGTGGAACGGTCACCCCACTCACACTCCCAGCGTGTCCCTGTTTTTCCAGTAATGGACCCTTCGTCTCTCAAGGTAGATACCTTTAGGGTGACATTGTCTCATTTTGGGCTGTGAAAAAACATGTGCAACAATGATTTTTTTATTCTGCCTTTTCCATACTTGTTTGCTTTGGCATTTTCATTTTGGGGGTACTAGTGCGACAGATTTTGTGCACAGTTGAATATAACTTTATACTTATTAAGAACATAAGGCATGTCACAAATGTGAGGACACTAGTAGGTACTGGAGGCTTAGGAACCTTCTCACCAGTTAACTACATGGCTTTACTTGCCATCACCATGAAGAGCCAGTAGGTGTAAACTTATTCTAAACTTACACAGACCCCATGGAAATTAGCAGTCTGTATCTGTGCTTTATCCTCTAAAACACTTTGCCCATCCCTAGTCACTACCATCCTTTACCTTCAGCTTTCCAGGACCTGTTTTTTTTTTTTTATTTATATGGCATACTATTGCTGCCTCGTAGCTGGAATTCTCACTCTGGCCATCTAGAGCATAAGGAGATGGCCCCCAAATTGCTCACCAATGCCTACACTCCTCATTGGCCAGTGTGTATTGTGCCTCTCCAGTATTTTCTTACACCCATGTGCACATTTGTCTTTGTTTTACCTGTGTGTCCCAGGTGCCACTGAGAAAGAGGCCAGACTCAGATGGTTCAAGTGACAGCCCTGCTTCATCCCATCTCGCCAGGTCCCCCAAATCGCACTTTTCCCATGGGGCTCGAGTTCTGCCACCAGCTGGCGGGGATGTCGGGTAAGTTTTCAAAAACAGTAGGACTACATCTGGTTGATTTTTCCTTTGACCTCTTGCAACACAAATAACATTTGTTACTTTTCACTTCAGGTCTGCAGAACAATCTCCACAGTGGCTTAAGGAGCTGAAAAGCAAATCAAGGCTGAGTCAGTACGAGAGTAACTCGTGAGGTTCAGGTACGAAAGATCTACAAGTAAGCCTATTGTAATTTCTGCTTCTTTGGGAGATCAACTAGCCATTATGGTGGGCTCCTTATAATAGACAAGTTTGGACAACCTCTCTTCCAAGGTGCACATCATTGTTGTGGTGCTGCACTTGGTGACCATGGCTAGGATGTAAAAATTGGTGAACAGTTGGATACAGTGGGAAGTCGGAGAACCATAAACACATGGAATAGGTTGCCTAGTAGTGTAGTTGACAGTAGGACTTTAGGTACTGTCAAAGCTAGACACAAATGTTGCATACTTTGATGCCTACTAATGTCCTCACTCATGCAGGGACAATTTTTAAAGCTGCTAAATTAACATGGATCTCGGTGGGATGTGGAAGGAACATCCAAGTACCTGGAGGCAGACCCCTGGAGAGCTGAATTTAAAACACAGGAAGGAACCAAGACATCTGTTTACGGCTCTATTGTTTGGTTTCTTTTGAACAAGTTAGCGGTATTAAAGGTCAATTCTGTAAGTCCCCCACACCAGAAGGTCCACCTTGGTATACTGTATTTCTGCTTACACTTTGACCTGCATCTGTTTATATGGGGAGCCCTCACATAAAGATGAAAACTAGTTCAGTGGCTCTATTTTCTAATGTAGAATTTTTAAAACCTCCACCCCATACAAACTGAACCTACACTCGGGTACACAGTCCCATTCAATAGGGACTCAGATTTGGGTCAGTGTGAAAATAAGGGGTTCTGTTTCATTAGCATATTGTAAAATATGATAAGGGGACCTTGAAATACTTAAACAAGGCCATGCTGACACAGTAAGTGTGGTATCCCATCAATTGGATAGCCTCTGGTGTTCTCATCAAGTTAAGGAGGGTAGCCATTACCATTTAGAGCTGAGTGACCGCTACCGGTGCACTATGTTCAATCCACCTCTCGTACCATCTGCACTGGGGTATGTTTGGTTGTTGGTACCTCGTATCCCACCCTGATGCCTCTATCTCCTTGTTTCTTTCAGGACTGTGCTGGAGGGAGATGAGGAGGAGGTGGATGCTGTATGGAAGCCTTAATCTTTGCCCCAGACATGTTTACCAAGCCTTGGCTGCTATGTGCGTGGTGCCTTCAGGAGCACATGGCTGGCTGCTGGAGCGGCCATGTGTGCCCAGCGTAATCAATCTCCAGATGTACTATTTTGCTAGTTAGTTTATGGCCACTTTATGCACTTCTCAGCAGGGTGGGATTTTTTTTTTTTCTTCTTTAATTTTTCCAGAAGGGCAGGGTCCTGATCGTGTTCCCCACTCCCGTGACCCTTTCCTCTTCCAGGGAATCCTCGCTGCTGAATGTGTCTAGTCTGGACAGCCGCTCGTTAGTGAGGAGCCTCCTTTTTTTTTTTTTTTAACTTTTATTTTATGTGAATGCTTGGCACAGAACAAAAGACAAACTCTAATGATCAAAAAGCACTGGCTGCCTGCAACGAAGAGGTGGACCCCACGCTGGTTGTGCTCCATGTTGGTTGTTTTTGGGGGTGGCATTTACCCTTTGAAATCCTTATGGAAAGAAGGACCTGACAAGCAATAATGACTGATGACTGAGCACCCCCTGCCCGTCACCATGAGGCAAACGCAGTCTGACAGCCAAATGCCCAACCACTTGCTTAGAAAAAGGGGAGCTAGCATACAGGCGGGCGCCTCACAAATGCCACCTTATACCAGCCTGATTTATGCGTGTCTGCCCATTTGCAGTTCAACATCCAAGTAAAGGGCCATTGGATTCTGGTTGGGTAAGCGTGGCCTCACTTAAGTGTTTGGGGGAGTCTTTGCCATCTCTGCCCTGCTGGTTTGGGATAATGCACTTCACTTCTTGAACCTGTGGCCGGATGGCTTTGGCAAGAAAGCATCTGACAAGTAAAAAAAAAAAAAAAGTTCTGGAACGCTGTCTGTCTCTCTCTCTCTCTTTCTTTTTTTTTTTAATCATGTTATCTTTTATGTCTTTATTTTTTTGCTTATTCATTTTTGTTCCTTTTGGTTTTGAGTTTTTTTTTTTAATGTTTTTATTTGGAAGTGGTGATTCACACGCCACTGTCTTCAAAATGCCACACTTCTATCAGATTTTTCTTAATAAATTTTAAATCATGTGAAATGTTGCAAGCCTGTCATTTGGTGGGCAAGCGGGCGGGCACAGTGACGTTTAGTGTGTTGAGTTGTTGCATGGCAAAGGGCCATGTAGGTAGCTTTGGAATTGGGGTCTTGTCATCACAGTGAAGCATGACGGCAACACGCCCACTGAGATGAGATGGGCATACAAGGAACTCCCCCACCCCCAAACAGATTCTAAAAGCTGGCATGTGGGTCAATTTTCTTACAAAGGTAAGTTTTTTTTTTCTGTTGGTGGACTAGCAGAGACTTTTGGGATGCCACATAGCCAGGGTTGCTGTAAAGGGCCCACATGAGAATTGGCACAGTGAATTGTAAAGTACCCCACACAAAAGGTAGTAGAAAATGTAAAGGGAGCAGCATGATGGAGTTTTAAACAATCCTCATAAAGACTGGCATAAACTCTGAAGGGAGACCTTTCAGGGTGATTTTATTGTGAAGTGGGGGACCTACTCGGACTGCCTCCGGACTCTGAGGTGCCTGATAGAGACTCGGGGCTGCCATGCACTGCAGTGTTGCTACCTACACAAAGAATGGCTATTAAAGGTGCCAACTAAAAGTTAAAAATGCCACATGAGGCAGTGTTTTGTTAAAGCATGTGTAACCTGCACAAAGAGTGGCATCAGATCTGAGAGGAGCCATGAATAAAGATGTATGAGACTCCTACCAAACTGGGGCACCATGGTGGGTGGCAGTGTGTGTGTGTGTGCAATCTGGCTACAGACTGGAGTGCCATGTTGGTCCCTCCTAGTGTTTCACTAACTGAAAGATGTACACTAGCTCCCAGGGATACCACACTGGGTGGAGTGTGAAGCTGTGTGCTCACATAAAGACTGGTATACACTCTTAAAGGTGCCAAATGGAAAGGCTTGTCACAATTAGAATTTTTTCCAGCAGGCCCTGCTCAGATTCTGACCTTCCTTTTCATTCAGGAGATGTGGATTAGAAGCCAGCAACCTCAGCTACTGTATAAAAAGAGCAAGAAAAGAAGAGTATCTTTTTCCCCAAAATGGAAGCTTATTCTAAAATGTTATTCGTTAGATCCTGCCATAATTTTAAAATTTTTTGAACAGATCCTGTATGTGAGAATTTGTTTTTTTGCCAATTTTAACTAATACATCAGTTACCCACTAACTTAAGAGTGGTGGGGTGGGATTCTTCCAGTTGAGCAAGGTAAGTCTACGTGCTAGTAGTGAGGTAAAGGCAATTATAGTTTGTCGTTCTCTTGTGCTTGCTTTGAATTAAAAAAAAAACTGTGTGCCACAATTCTCATATGGCAAGCAGAGTCTTGACCATTCCTTCACTCCTGTTGCCATCTAGAGGAGGCTGAACACAAAATCTGACTGTGCCCAAGTCTAAAAACTGGCACAACGGGGAGCACAAAGTGACCACCCCAGAAAACCTGCTGACTGGGCTTTTCTCCCAAGTCCCTGGCATGGGTGCCAGCAGCGAATGTGCTGAAGCGAAACTTCTCTGTCTAATCTGTTTGTTGGCAGGGGATGCAGAGAGGCAGCTGGGCAGCGATGCGAGGCTACTATTGAGAACCAGTGTGGTGGACACAATGTATCTGACAGACTTGCTGTATCAACAGGTCCTTGTTCTGCTGCAGTGGTCAGAAATAATGAATAAATAGCCCCCCGAAAGCGGAAGGCCAGTATACGGCAGTAGCAGTGGGGCGCTTGGACACTCACGAAGAGCAGCAGGTACTGGTGCCACTTACCCGTCTCTGCGACCATGTTATGGAAAGCTCTTTGGCAAGGGCTGGGGTGCATAACACAGAGCTATTGGTTGAGGTCTAAAACTGGCCAGCCTGTCCGTGAACCCAGCTGGCAAATGCTAAAGGGCATTAGGAGTGGGTTTTGGGTCTGTGCCATTTTCCCTGCTGACAAATCAAGTATGGGCAGGGTTATCAGCTCACCACCAATTCTGCAAAGTACTGCAGACCTCCATCTTTATCCTGTTACCCAAACAGTTCTTAGCCAGCAGCTTTATAGTGTGCCAGTGACTGGATGGCATATTTGGAGAGGGGTCTGTTGTGGTCTTTTGGTTCTTGTTCTTCTTAGTAGCTGCATAGCGCTGTAAAGTGCCAGGTATCAGTTACCTGGGCACAGGACTCATTTATGGATGGCAGCTGAGTGGGTTATTCCTCTGTCTCCTCAGTCTCTCCTCCACTCTTGAATATGCCAATGTCTTCAGCTAGGGCACTCCACTCCAGCCCTGATATGCTTTATTCCCTGAGCTCTCAGCGCTTGAACACACTCGGGAGTAACTGATCCAGGTCTGGGGAAGTGATGTCAGCCCTGCCAACTGCCCTTGCTGCCCATCTGTAATCTCAACTGTTTCTTTTCTAGCAGGCTTCATCATGAGCGAACCTCAAAGTGTTCCCGAGCAGATGGCAGCAGGGAAGAGCCAAGGAGGAGCAGGTGGGAGCTACAAGGTGAGAAGGAGGGGATGCCATCAGGGCAGTGTCAGCTGGGGCTCACACATAATTGTGGTGTGGCATTTTGGGTGAGGTGCATTTCTCACTGTGGTCACACGTGACTCCCTCTGGTAAGAGGGGTAGGGGTCAGTGTAAGTGGGCACTCATGCCTACCCAGACAACATCCACCTACCCCACTCACTTCTTTCTGTCCTATCCATGTCCTCTTATCCTGCCCAGGTCTCTTGCCCACATTTTTTCCCTCTCTCTCATGTCTTGCCCACTCTGTCTTTCCTTCTAGGCTGTCGTTTTTGAACTTGAGAACTTCCAGGGCCGGAAGTTGGAACTCTCGGCCGAGTGTAAGGATCTGTGCGAGAAAGGCTTTGAGAAAGTGGGCTCTGTCCTCATCGAGTCTGGTCCGTGAGTATGCCGATGGGGAGTCAATTGGGAAAGGGGACATGTTTGCCGATTTCTACAGCTTTCCTTAGACTGCTGTGTGTGTTTCTCTCTCTCTTGTCTTCACCCTACCCTTTTTCATTTCTTTTTATGCAGTTGGGTGGGATTTGAGCGCCAGGCCTTTGGTGGAGAGCAGTTTGTTCTGGAGAAAGGTGAATACCCTCGGTGGGACACGTGGTCCAACAGCCAGGCTAATTACAGCTTCATGTCCCTCCGTCCCCTGAGAGTGGTAAGTGGGCGCGGGTGCCTCTGCCAAATTACACTCCGTCTGTTGAATGCGTGTCAATAAGGACACCTCCACACTTTTCACTGGCTGCGCCAGGCAGATCCTCGCCCAAGCATGAAATGCCTCGCACTCATCAGCTCTGCCCAGGTGTCATTGGCACGTGATGTGGAGCTGACAGCTGCCATCATGCCCGCCCAAACACGCCTCACAAAACCAGAGAGCTGGGCTCACAGCAGCAAGCATGTTTCAAAATTGTTGTCTCCTGCTGGTGAAGATGTGAGAAGCTGAATTGGGACCCGAACATCTACACCTGTTATTAAGTGGGACTGCCTGGACAACCCTGATGCCAGGGTCTGCTTGGTGTGGGCACTGTCAGACAAGTAGTGTGGATCTACACAAATATGAGTAATGCATCAATGAAAGAGATTCGAGATGTTGTGAGTACCTGGTCCTCTTCATTCAGTAACAGTGACAGCGTG
The DNA here is from genome assembly GCF_900747795.2 of Erpetoichthys calabaricus. NCBI lineage: Eukaryota > Metazoa > Chordata > Cladistia > Polypteriformes > Polypteridae > Erpetoichthys > Erpetoichthys calabaricus. The sequence continues at coordinate 17,266,622 of NC_041411.2, read as the reverse complement.
AAGACAACATGCATTAGTCCATGGGTGTGGTCTGTTAAACAGGACATCGCAACTCAGGCCGGTTCAACATTAGAATGGGAGCAACCAAACTTTGAAGACCTTGTGGAAATGTGGAGCGTGGAACTGGAGGTAAGTCAAGTGGGATGTGGCCTGTCCAGGCTGTGAAGTTTAGAATGAAGTCAACTCAGGCAGGTAGTCAAGTGATGGTAAAGGTAAGAGCAACCAGAGTGGGACTAATTAATATTCATCGAATATAAGTGGCCACCCAGGCCTGCTCAGGTTAGAATCAGGTCATTGGTATTAGTGAGTGTTGATATCGGTCAACCACTGATCAATCAAACCTGAAAGAGGTCAGGCAAGAAATGACCACCCAGGCCAGGTCAAATTTAAAGTCCATCACTCTGACCCATTAATTAAAGATATCTGTGCCAACATGCGGCCCAACATTTATTAGTCAGTCAACACCCGGTCAGCTGCAAACTCCAGTAAGGTGGGGGTCACTCTAGTAAATTTGTGCTAACATGTAACCCACCGCTTCTTGTAGCCGGACAGGGCCTAGTGATTTTGAAGCCTTCAGGTTATCTGGTGGAGTAACTGACACAATGCAACTTGGTCATTCAAGGTGAGCTGGATCTGGTGGTCCTCATCATCCTGACTGATTACTGAAGAACAGAAGGAAAGTAACAAAGTCTAGAAGATGTCTGACCAGCTAAACCACTTGTGTCACCATCCAGCTGAAGACTGCCAGCCAAATGATGTCTGTCGGTCCAGTGTGTAATCACTGGGATGTTCTGATTGGTCAGCAGACTAATATTGTCTAATTGGATAGAAAATGGTCAGTCCAAGGAGACAAGAGGAAGAGGACACCAGAAGAATTGCCATTTATACATGGAGTACACAGAACAAAATGACCAAAACCAAAGCTTTAAGCAAGCATTGAAGAACATGGTAGACCCTTACTTCCAAAATGGCACCACAATGGTGTCACCAACGGAACATCACATTTTCACAATGATAATAAAATCAACAAGTAAAATGTTAATACAGAAAGGAGTACTTACAGGGGTCGTCTTACTCAAGCTGTCTAGTTGCACAAAAGTCCTGGTTAGCCAATGCTGAATGACTCTGGCGTTCTTAGGGGACAACCTTTACTTATTCAGGTGTTGCTTCAGGACTAGTTTGGGTGGTCGACCCACCTTGGACCATACTGACTTCCCTACCTACCCAGGACGGAGGATCAGTGATGAGATTTGTGCCACCGAACCACTCTGAATGTCAGTAACATTGTGATCAAGAAAACCAGCGTGCTCGCACTTAGGAGAAGGTGGACAAGACATGAACCACCGGTCCACCTCGAGTATTGAGGCCAACCTTGTCCAAGTTGGGATGTCTCACAGCATGTAGGCTCCATAAACTTGTCGATGAATCCTTTATTGATATAACTTCGGCATGGTGTGCTCAAGTCAGGGGTGTTCAAGTGCTTCTGCTGTTCTACCCTGTCAGCTGAATGGGTGGTACTTCCACAACTGAGCCTTAAAATGTCCAAGATCTGTGTGAGGACAAGTCTGGAGGACACCAGATGGGGAGGCGTATAAGATGACAGACTTGACTTGACGTAGAGGAGGCTTGGTGATGTAACCACTTGAAGGTGGGCTTACCTGGTGAGGAGGCTTGGATGTCCACAATGGTGTGGAGATCAACTGGCCATCTAAGTGAGAGAGAGGGCAGAGAGATGCTCAGTCATTTCCTTTAGGTATGGTTTGACCTGGCATACAAACATCATCTGGGCTTGGGTGCAGATTGCCCTACTGCTGGGTGTGATCCTCCGCTGTCCCAGTGTGCCACATCATGATTTGGCTCTCCCTTCTATTTTAGGACAGTGCAGAACACAAAATCCACCTCTTTGAGAACGCTGGCTACAATGGGCGCAAGATGGAGATTGTGGATGATGATGTGCCCAGCCTGTGGGCACACGGCTTTCAGGACCGCGTGGCCAGCATCAAAGTACTGAATGGAACGTAAGGGTGTTTTACTCTGTACTTACCAGGGTGGGCTACACATCAGTGTAAGAGAATCCTGTGTTGTGCTAGCTAGAAGTGGGCAATGGATACCCCTGACGGGCAAGTCAAACACATACCTCTTAGGGGTGTTTTGCTGAGTTTTTGTTAGGGTGGTCAGAGTGCAGACCGAGGGTAGGCTGTGAAGACTTTCACGTTGGGGGTCTGGGATTTGGAGGGAGGGAGGGCAGAATGGTGGGGTCAAGAGATCTAGAGAGATGGATGAGCTGCTAACCATGTTGTCAGTGAGATCAGTTATGTAGGTATCAGGGGGGCTGTTATTTAGTTATGCTTCAGCTGTTGGACTGGTGAGCTGAGTTGTACTTCTTAAGGTATTCGGGATTGAGTAGCTGGCATCTCGTAAAGTGGTATGTAGGCCAGTTCTTAATGAGTCATGGGGTTAATGCGGAGTGAAGTGCAGAGGCCTCAGTGGGCTGGGCAGTTTTTATTTAGCTTGATTCTGTGTCAGGGTGCAATTACAGAAGATATTTATGTGTATGTTGGGCTCTTAGGGATGGACATGTGCTCCCGGTGTGGTGTTCAGTGAACAGCTTTGGGTGTCCAGTTCTTCATTATTAAGTGCTCTGAGGTTCAGGTGGCAGGCATATCTGGGTAGTGCCACCACGCGCTTGCTGACGTTTAAGAGATGGTCTTCAGGGCGGCTGACTTTTAATTAGGTTTAAAGGTCGTCTTCACTCTTATCGTCCAGTGGACTGCCCATGTCTGTCTACTCGGGTGTTCTGGTTGGCTGGTATTTAATCATTCAGGTGTTCTGGTTAGTCAGTCCTTAACTGCTCAAGCCTTCTGATTGGCCTGTATTTAATCACTCCAGCGTTGTGGTTGGTCAATGCATAATTGTGCAGGTGTTCTGGCTCTTTGATGTCTAACTAGCTGAGGATTAGTTACTCAGGTGTTCTGGTTGATTGATGGTTAACAGTACAGGTGTCCTGGTTTGCTGATGTTTAATCAGTCGGATGTCCTGATTGGTTGATGTTTAATTATACAGGTCTCCTAGTGGTTTGGCGTTTGCTTACCCTGGTGTTCATTTTTTGGGGGTGTTCAGGCTGTCTTAGTTCTTTGAGATATTCTGATGTTTCAGTGCCTGAGACCTTTGATAAAGACCTGGGGAGGTCTAATGTTTGTTTGACTGCCAAGTGGGTGGGTTTTGGGGTGCTTATCTTCTGGTCTTTTTAGAGTGCTGTGTGTTTAGGAGATGCTGTCCCTCAGTAATGGATTTCCTTGTCACTTCCGCACAGCTGGGTAGGCTACATGTACCCCGGATATCGAGGCCGCCAGTTTGTCTTTGAGAAGGGGGAGTTCAAGCATTGGAATGATTGGGAAGCCAACCTGCCTCAGATCCAGTCGATCCGGCGTGTGCGTGACATGCAGTGGCACAAACGTGGCTGTTTCCAGCTGCCTGCCACGCCTGCTGTCCCCGCGGCCGTCGGGAGCAGCTGAAGGAGAGCACTGCCGGCCAGCAGTCACTCGGACTCCGCTAAAGCCAGCAAAGCCACGAAGAAACGGCGGATGCACCAATGACCCGGTCCTAGCGTCCGGTGATAATGTCCATGCACTACCCTCTTAATAAAGATTAAGACCCATACTCGAGTGTGACTGAGAGCTTTATGTGTGGTTGTAGTGCGATATTGGGGTTTTTTTTATCCACACTGTATCTGCCGTCTTGATCCCACAAGCCTAAAACCTCCACTACATGATTACATCTGATGCTTCGAGCGAGGAGGAGCCATCTGGCTGGTAGGTTCAGGTGACCATTAACAGTAATGGAGTCAGGCCCTTCAGGCCCCTCCGCAGGCCCTCCAGCATAACCAAGAGCTCCCAGGCAACTGAAAACAAAGCTGACACCCTCCTAGAATGGGCCCTCCACTTTAATCTGCCTTTGTAGTTGTAGAGAATGGGAGAATCCTTCAACTGCAAACTTATGAAATAAAACACACACACACACACATTGTCTTTAAAATGACTGTATAATGAAAAGGTCCTGACTGGAAAAACTGAGAGTGGCACCAAAAGAGGCCTGAAGTGAAAAGTGAAGTTGGGATTACTCAATTACCTGCCCCATGGTTATATGGGGTCTTCTTATTTGTCTATTAATTATATAGCACCCTGTCTATCATATAGTGACAATCAGAACTACTGTTTTGAAGTCCTGTTCAGTCCTGAAGACCAGGACAGTGAGATAATTGATTGGGAAACTGGCTAGTGCAAAAGCCATTGGGCCCCCGGCACTGAGCTTGAGAGCCACTGATGTAATGGGCAGCCCCTTTCATAGTTGTGTATTATATAGTGCTTTTACTAGCTCTCGCTGTGGTGTTTTTCTATTTATATAACACATTATCTGTCTGTGATATAGTACCCTTCATATTGATTTAGCTATTGTACAGCACTAGAGTTTCACTGCTCTGCTGTATGATGGTCTGCTCCTTTGTCTAAACTAAATCCACAAGTTATCCTTGGGGTTATCTGTGAAGTTGGACCCATGTGTCCTTTTAAATGTGCGGTGGGCTCATTCCTCATCATTAAATCCCCTTGGTGGGTTAGTTTTTCCCCGTAGGGTTGTGAAAATTTTGCAGGTACACCATTCAGGCAGACAAGGCATGGCACTCACATTCCCTCAATCGAGCACCTATTTCAGTAATCACATTTTATACAGCACCTTTCCATTGAAAACCCCATCCTAAATGTGCATTATGATTACGGAACAATCGTTTCCTTGTTTTCGAAAATGGCGCCCTAGCCGTTAATAGTGTAATGTTCAAGGTAAGTAATTGTATTGGGAATCTCGTGCCTTACAGGCTCACACCTTCACCATTTGTGTGTCACGGGCTCTTGTCGGCACATTAGCATTATTATTTTTATCCGCACCGTTATTGTGGCTTTTTCTGAATTTGCTTTTAAAATATATGCGTTACAATATAACAGTTACAATGACGCGTTCAGACACAACGGACTGGAATCTCTCGTCTCTCATGAAGGACCGAGGCACTGCCTCTCACACTGCTCCACTTCTGTTTTTAAACTGTGAGATTCTTGTTAATTTATCTCCTGACAATCAGGTTTAGCATACTATACAATACCACTAGTACAACTGTAAGGGCGGACCTAATAGAGGACTGCGCTGATTGCGTCCGCAGAAAGTTAGGAAAGGGGCGGGGCCACGAAAGGAGACTGACATAAAAGGGTGGTGGGCGCGAAGAAAAGCCCTGAAAGTGAACAGTTCTGCGGTTTATGACTGGTAGGGCTTGGGGAGGGATGGACAGTGTGGTGTCTTCGTCCGTTGAGAAAAGACAACGGCAACCTGGCTTGGTTTCGTCCGAAAAAGTTTCAATAAAATGTCCTAGAACGGTTTTTTATTGTTTTTGAAGGCTGTCATTTCATCTCTAAGCGTACGAGTATCGTTGTAACATGTAAAATAGATAGATCTTTATTGTCATTGTCACTTTTACAAAGTAACAACGAATTTGAAGGTGCAATCGACTCAGTGTGAAGAATAAGAGTTAAAAAGACAAGAAGAGAGAAAATAATAGACATACAATCAATACAACATTTCAAAGAGTTAAAAAAAACATTCAATAATTAAAGCCCGCCCAAAGTAGCAGCTCCTGCGCAGAGCTCCACCACGCTGCTCTGGTTTTCATCGCCTGAGGTGCACGAGGGCCGTACCGAGGCCTGCTGTCTTTCGCACTTTGGCAGCACTCGCTTTTCGCGTTAGCAGTTGGAGATATTTTAAGAATTCTGATCTAATGGCTTCTGGAGCACCAAAGATAAGTGAAAGCTGTCTTGTAGTTATCAGATGCCTTCCTGGTTATTATCCAGAATTAACCGTTTTAATGCCCATGACAACATCGGACGAAGTGTGGGAGCAGATCCCGGTCGGGGCGCCAGTTTTTGCTGGATGGAATTTTTAAGTTGCCTAAAGCGAGTAATGGCAGCGTCTTTGCCCGCCAATGTTCCTCTGTGTGATCCCTTCCTTCTGGCATCTTGTTTCCCCACCAAAGCGGGTCAGTTCATAGTAAGGGTGTCAACGTGACCGGTAATATTTACGACTTAAATAAAACCATCCATTACGCCATCGATTCCCGAAGCCTTGTGTGTCTCGGCATTAAACAGAATTCGCCGGCGCCGCAGGAGAGCAAAATGTGATAGCAGCTGGTGTACGGGCAGCTCGGAACGTGCAAGTTGATAGAAATCTAAAACACAGAAATAAGGGAAGGAAGGGCAGATATAAAAGAGTAATGTGCACCAGTGCCGAAGGTGGAGTGAGCGTGCAAAAAATGTAAGAAGGCAAACGTGACAGGATAAGCCAACAAGCGTAAGAGGTTGCGCGTATCCTGTGGGGCACTGGTGAAATACAACGATTTATTTGTAAAACACCCACATATGGTTGGCTGACGTGAAATCATGAGACGCCACTCATAAACGGGAGTGCTTAAAAGTCTCCTCGTGGAGGCCTATCTATGCACTGCAGTATTTGGGCAAGTTTGAGTGCGCGGGCGAATCTCGAGTTGCGTTGGGGGGGGGGGGGGCGGGGTTTAGTGCAGTTTGCACAGCCAACCTTTTTTTTCCTTCCGGATTTACAGATTTGTCTCCTCCGTGTCAAAAGTAGTGCGCTTTCGGTTAAACGACCACTCTGAATTAACCCAGAATGAGTGTGAAAGTGCGTGTGCGTAAGGGGCGTCCCGTCCGGGCTTGGCTTCTGCCTCGGCATCCGGCTCAGCCTCACGCGATTCTGAATTGTACTTAGCAGTTTCAAACGTGGATGGGCGTTACGATACTTTATATTATATTTCATGTGGTCCAGATCTTGGATTAGAACACGTTTTATAATATGACAATCAAACATAACTTTAAGTACAACAAAATTACAAGAGTGTAATATTTATGAATAACCAGCCAGCCTTAATTCAACTTGTAGGAAAACCAATCAAGTTAAGTCAATCGATCGACCAGCCAAATAATCAATAAATCGAGCGGTTAATGCTGTGCCCTCACAAAGGTACAAAATGAAAGAAGAGCTCCATAATACCTGATGTACCACAGATATTAATGTAAACAGGTGGGCATTACACAAAGCTTCCTTTTTAAAAGCATTGCACGTTTATTTAGTTAAATTTAGCTTGTCAAATTGTTCAGTAAGGGATGAGGTAAACGTGAACTTATTTAAATCAGATCCGTGCTCATCCTTCTGGTCCTGCCGAGCGATCGGTGCTGCGCCCCCTGCGACCTAAGTTTGATTTGGAATGTCGCGATGTAATTGTCCAAAAATCCTTATTACCTTGTCATTTTAATAATTAATACACTGCCCATCCATGGATGAGAAAAATGAATGAAAGAATGAGGTGATGAATGAATGAATGAATGCCACGCTGACAAAAAACCGAGGTGTTAAAACGGCAGGATAGGATGTCGCAACAGGATGACCTGGTGGTTTCAAAGTCTGACTGGTAAGCTTACGCAGAATTCTCTACCGTAAGGAAGGGTCTCCGTGTTGTACTACATATAAGAGCCCATGTCTCAGGATCATATAGCGCCCCGTTAATATGGGGTGAAGACATCTTATGAAATAAAGGTTTGTTACATCGGATTCACTTATATGTCCCCTTTCAGCGGCTCATCCCCGTATGGTTTCTCTGTGTCACTGTGCAGCCCCACCCCCAATTAAAGATCGGGTGCGGGACGGGGCGGTGTGATGGACCGCCGGCTTCCCGTCCAGGTCGAGTGAATGAAAACGTTAAAGAGTGACATCTTTACTAAAAACCGTCCATTGTTTTATGCCACATGGGTGTCAGAGCCGGCAAGTCCTCGCCATTCCGCCTAATCCCCGAACGCCCAGTGAACCGTCCGTCCATTCTGTACCTTTATAGCGCCATGCGATTTCTCAATATGAAGGCACTGCCCTGTCAGAATATTCATTTATGAATTTTTGAACTCGTGTGTTTCAATTCTTAGTGTCGATATGCTCGGAGCTGGGGGTGGTCGGGGAGAAGGAGGACAGTCCAATGCTGTCGCTCACCCACCTATCCATGCAGATATGGCTCGTTGAAAGGAGTCAGAAAAGTAATGGTTACTAAGACCTCTTCCCCCGGGACCCCTATGTTATATAAGTGCAGGATTTACGTATAAGCTACACAAGCTATAGCTTAGGGCCCCCGCCTTCTTGGGGGCCCCCAAAACAAATTGTCCGAGTGAGCAATTGTCATATATACTTAAATATACTACAGCATTATTTGTCCCAATCAGGCCCGGCCTTAGGCATAGGCGAAGTAGGCGACCGCCTAGGGCCCCGGCGTCCGGGGGGCCCCGGATCGACTCCTTGGTCTAATTTTCACGCATTTCACAGAGCTTCCAGGGGGGCTCTGCCCCCCTCAGGGGGCCCCTGGACCCCCCTTTCGCCTAGGGCCCCATAATACCTAAGACCGGGCCTGCCTATAACTGTACATTGGTGTGGCGGTGGGTCCTGGCGCCCCGTCCGGAGTTGCTCCCTGCTCTGTGACAGTCCGATGCGCTGAGACTCTTTGTGATCGTAACATGGATTGGCTCGAGGAGGTCACGTGTCGCCGTATCGCCCACCAACTTGAGCTTCACTGCGTGCTTGAGGTCAAGGCACGGGTGCACATCTAGGACTCACAGTAATGAGCCATGTGTGTCACGTATATGGCGTCATCCATCATGTAACACCGTAATATGACAGACCATTCATCAATTGAAGATTCTCCAGCCGCGGTGCAGAACTGTCGCATAGTGTTATGCGTATGGGGTCGTATACTGTATAAAACGTTACTGTCGTGTCTCGCCGTGTGGATCCTCTCCCGGCAGCATCGAACTCAAGGCAGGACCAAACCCCGGACGGGGCGCTACTCAGTCGCAGGCCCAGCACTTCATTTCTCGACGTAGTCCCCTCCGTAGCCCTCGCGGTCCGCCAGTACCCCCATTTCGTCTCCCAGAAAGCCACGAGCCGAGCCCGACGGCTGCTTTGTCCCGGTACAAAGCCGGCGATTGTTGGCACGCGCGCGGCTGATTCATGCAAACGCAGACAATGGCGTGCACCTTCGAAAGTGACAGCTAATGAAATAACTGGCCAACCTGATGCCCCCGGACAATGGGAAATCATTCAGCGCTAATCTGCAGCATTGAGCGGCCGGCCGCTGGGTAGATCGGTTTGGCAGCGCAGCCCCTGCCGGGCGTATAAATGGCAGCGCGAGGCTCAGGGAGACAGGCAGACAGGCAGCGGTAAGGCTCTGGGGGCTCCAGCAGACGGAGGGGGCGAGTCGTCTCTGTCCAGCTCTGCCCTTTTCTTTCCTGTCCCTCCTCTGAAAGAGGCGAGGCGGGTAACCTGTTGGAAGTGGCACTTTAGGTATGCGTGGATGCTCCACACTAACCATCTTTTCTTCTCCAGGCACTTTCCTCCAGAAAACAACAACATGGCAACAGACCACCAGACTCCAGCCTCTAAGCAGCAGCAGCCTGGCACAGCTGCTTTCAAGGTGAGATGACAGGGTGGGATCTCTGATGGAGGTGGGCAAACAGCAGGCGCGGCGTCTCAGATGAAGTTGGCGGATTTTAATGTCGGTGTGTGCGCCGGGGAGACAACAATACATGAGAGCAATTTGTCACTTTTTGTATAGCGCCTTGAGACAATGATCAGCATAGAAGGGCGCTCTGTATAATACAGTGTGTAAGGGGGGCGTGGGTTAAGCTGGAAAGAATGAGATGGCATGCAGGGGGGCACGTTAGTCAGAGTGCATACCGTACTGTGAGAAGCACACAGTGAGAAGGGGCAGTTCAAGGCGCTATATTGCATAAAGTGCAATCGATGAACTAAAGTGGAAACTTTATTTGCCCATAATGGGCCATATTGTGTGCTTATGAGGCAGGTGGTTACATTAATGGTGGTGTGTGTGTAGGGGGGGTGCTGTCTCATGGAGGGGAGATGTGTTGTTAGGTTGTCATTGAAATGAAAGGTGGGTCCTCTTTAATTTGATTTAGGTGGGATCCATACGATATAATCTTAGATGAGTAACATAGGCCGTTCAATTGATTTCAAATTAAATGAATGCTGAGGTTGCATTAATATTGACAAAGCAGAAATAAAAGTAAAGAAAGTGCACTGGGTGTAGGGGTATGCCAGATGGGCGTCTTATTTTCAACCTGATGCACCCTCCCTTGTTTAATGCTTTCTTGCTTGCAGATCATCATTTTTGAGCAGGAGAACTTCCAGGGACGCTGTCATGAGCTGAGTGCTACCTGCCCCAACCTGAGGGAGGCTGGCATCGAAAAAGTGGGCTCCATCCTCGTGCACTCTGGACCGTGAGTCATTACTGCGAGCGAGCGAGCGGGCAGGCAGGCAGGCAAGGTCCTTGGGCGGGTGGGTTAATAAAGGAGATAAAGGTGGTCCAGCTCAAAAATTGGAGGGGCTGTAAGAGTTGAAGTATCAGCGGCGTCTATGGGGACAGTTTGAGGTGTGGCACAAGAGGGACTTCCACAAGTCAGGAGCTTATCTAGCGCCCAAGTAGATTGGTTAAAGCCCACATTAGACAGGGTTATAGTGGCATCTGTAGAGTGCTGGCACAAAAGTAGACTCTGTATGGAAGCTGGACAAAGTCTTCACAGCATTCTTGATGTAGCAAGAGCCCCACTTACAGCCTCAAATAGAAAAGAAGTGGGCACCTTGGCACATGTCAAAGTGCCTGTGTAGTGCATTTTAAATACAGAAGTCTCTCTTCAGTGTCTCTGCGTATTAACAAGTCTCAGTATAGCGTTCTGGCACATAAGTGGTCCCTGTACCCTTATGAATGATGTATGAATTACTTACATTACATGATGTGTTCACACAATGCGTGCTGTCAACAAACTGAGTGAAGTCCTTTACTTTAATCGGTGACCATCATATTTATTCTTGAACGCCATTGCCTTTCCACAATGAGTGGACTCTTTATAGCGCTTATGCACATCTGAGCAGACTCTTAGGGGCGCCTGTGCGTAGAGCACTTTACATTACACTCCTCAAAAAGAGAAAGCCTTGCAAAGGCAATGCAGAATGTTTGCATGCCTCTCGGTTATCCTCTGTATAGCCCCTTGAAACACACAAGAAGAATTGTAGACTTTGTAAACGGGACCCGGATTTTAATATTGACGCTTTCACCAGACTCTGTAGTGCCTTTGCCCGTTGAGATGAGTGTATATAGTGTCTTTACATACTGGCTCTGACCAAGCCATCATCCTTGATATGCTGTCAGATTCCATATTGGGCCTTTGTGCACTTGGCTGACCCTATAGCTGGATTTGTGCCGGACCTTTGCCCAGTGTGCAGACCCTCTCTATTGTACCTTTACACACTGTCACAACCCTTCATTAGATGCAAGCCATTACCTAAATCCCACATTCCATATAGCGCCTTGGGATTCCATTCAGGTAGGACGCTTGCACACCTAGTGTCGCATAAAGGGCTGTCTTGACAGCTTCATAGACCCCTGGGCAAAGTAGTGACAGCAAAACAGAAACATACATGGGCCCCTATGCTCCTGCAGCCCCCGGCTAGTCTCCATTGTGCTCATATGTTAAGATGGCCCTGGACAGGGATTCGGTAAACTCAGTGCCCATCGCCCACTCTCCTCATGGGCGGTGGGCCCTCTTGTGGCACCACATAGTGTCCTGCCTAACTGCACCTCTTCTCTTCTGTTTCTCAGCTGGGTGGGCTTTGAGCAGCCAGGCTGTAAGGGTGAGCAGTTTGTGTTTGAGAAAGGAGAATATCCTCGATGGGACTCGTGGACTAACAGCAGGCGTAATGACACTATTGCTGCCTTCCGACCCATCAAAGTGGTATGTGCCTCCAGTGGGTGGGGAGTGGGGGATTAGAATGTCTCTACAATACACCCACAAACACACATGCACACACTTGCTCTCTCATCTTCACTGTTTTACAGGACAGTCAAGAGCACAAGATTGTGCTGTATGAGAATCCTAACTTTGCAGGCAAAAAGATTGAGATCATAGATGATGACGTGCCCAGCTTCCATGCTCACGGCTACCAGGAGAAAGTGTCTTCTGTCCGTGTCCAGAGTGGAACGTGAGTGAATAACCCACTTTCTCACATGGCTTGTCCATGGAGCTTCACCCTCACCACTCTCCCACTGTCTGTCTGTCTACCTGTGTGCAGGTGGGTCGGATATCAGTACCCTGGCTACAGAGGATACCAGTACCTGTTTGAGAAAGGAGAATACAAGGACAGCTCTGAGTTTGGCGCCCAGCACCCCCAGATTCAGTCTGTGAGACGCATTCGGGACATGCAGTGGCACCAGAGGGGCGCCTTTCACCCCAGCAACTGAGCCGAGTTCCCCAGAGGAAAGCCATGCAACCCTTGAGGCTTCTGATGAAGAGTGCTGATGTTTCTGTACTGATGGCTAAAGCAATCCAATAAAAGCTTTGTGCTTCAATCTCAGCTTTTGTTGTGCACTGGGTGTGCTTTGGGGATGGGGGGGGGGGGGTTTCGAGGGACACTGCACCCCAGGGTCACTTCAACTCCTATGATCTTCTCACCTGAAAAAGAGTCAAATCTCCTCTGGGAGGTAGCCTTATTAGGGCACTGTAAGAGCAGGCGAGAAGACCACCAGAGGGACGGCAAGTGTGAAATATCATCATAAGCTTACTTATCTATACATGTTATCAATAATTAATAGTATTTTATGCCCCCCCCCCCCCCGCAATAATAAAATTGAATTATAAAGATGACACAATGTACAAATAACAAAGGTGGTGTCCAAAAAGGTGCAAGAGCCACTGTGCATTGGATCTTCAAGATTGCTGAACGTCCATTCAAGGGCTAAAAGGCCAGTGACACCCTAGAGTTACTTCATCTGCTTGCTCAGTCCACTGTACAGTGGTGTGAAAAACTATTTGCCCCCTTCCTGATTTCTTATTCTTTTGCATGTTTGTCACACAAAATGTTTCTGATCATCAAACACATTTAACCATTAGTCAAATATAACACAAGTAAACACAAAATGCAGTTTTTAAATGATGGTGTTTATTATTTAGGGAGAAAAAAAATCCAAACCTACATGGCCCTGTGTGAAAAAGTAATTGCCCCCTTGTTAAAAAATAACCTAACTGTGGTGTATCACACCTGAGTTCAATTTCCGTAGCCACTCCCAGGCCTGATTACTGCCACACCTGTTTCAATCAAGAAATCACTTAAATAGGAGCTGCCTGACACAGAGAAGTAGACCAAAAGCACCTCAAAAGCTAGACATCATGCCAAGATCCAAAGAAATTCAGGAACAAATGAGAACAGAAGTAATTGAGATCTATCAGTCTGGTAAAGGTTATAAAGCCATTTCTAAAGCTTTGGGACTCCAGCGAACCACAGTGAGAGCCATTATCCACAAATGGCAAAAACATGGAACAGTGGTGAACCTTCCCAGGAGTGGCCGGCCGACCAAAATTACCCCAAGAGCGCAGAGACGACTCATCCGAGAGGTCACAAAAGACCCCAGGACAACGTCTAAAGAACTGCAGGCCTCACTTGCCTCAATTAAGGTCAGTGTTCACGACTCCACCATAAGAAAGAGACTGGGCAAAAACGGCCTGCATGGCAGATTTCCAAGACGCAAACCACTGTTAAGCAAAAAGAACATTAGGGCTCGTCTCAATTTTGCTAAGAAACATCTCAATGATTGCCAAGACTTTTGGGAAAATACCTTGTGGACTGATGAGTCAAAAGTTGAACTTTTTGGAAGGCAAATGTCCCGTTACATCTGGCGTAAAAGGAACACAGCATTTCAGAAAAAGAACATCATACCAACAGTAAAATATGGTGGTGGTAGTGTGATGGTCTGGGGTTGTTTTGCTGCTTCAGGACCTGGAAGGCTTGCTGTGATAGATGGAACCATGAATTCTACTGTCTACCAAAAAATCCTGAAGGAGAATGTCCGGCCATCTGTTCTTCAACTCAAGCTGAAGCGATCTTGGGTGCTGCAACAGGACAATGACCCAAAACACACCAGCAAATCCACCTCTGAATGGCTGAAGAAAAACAAAATGAAGACTTTGGAGTGGCCTAGTCAAAGTCCTGACCTGAATCCAATTGAGATGCTATGGCATGACCTTAAAAAGGCGGTTCATGCTAGAAAACCCTCAAATAAAGCTGAATTACAACAATTTTGCAAAGATGAGTGGGCCAAAATTCCTCCAGAGCGCTGTAAAAGACTCATTGCAAGTTATCGCAAACGCTTGATTGCAGTTATTGCTGCTAAGGGTGGCCCAACCAGTTATTAGGTTCAGGGGGCAATTACTTTTTCACACAGGGCCATGTAGGTTTGGATTTTTTTTTCTCCCTAAATAATAAAAACCACCATTTACAAACTGCATTTTGTGTTTACTTGTGTTATATTTGACTAATGGTTAAATGTGTTTGATGATCAGAAACATTTTCTGTGACAAACATGCAAAAGAATAAGAAATCAGGAAGGGGGCAAATAGTTTTTCACACCACTGTAGATATTTTGAGTGTGCGTGGCAGCTTTACAGCAGATGGCGCCCCCTGCAGCTGGGGTATCTCCTGGTTCCCTTTAACCCAAATTGCATCAGAAAATCACAAAATAAATGGCTTGCCCTGTAAAGTACAAAAACAAACCAAAAGGCTGCCCAAGCTGCTCAGTGGGATACTTACGATTCTGGCAGCCAGCCAGCAGGATTCCTGGCAATGAACTCGCCGACGCACAGGGTCCGACGAATTTGAGCCAAAGCTCATCACGCCGAGCGTCTCTGGTGTTGCCTCTCCCGGGCGTCTGCCAGAAGCCTTGTCCACAGATTGTTACCGTGGCAACCACGGAGCACTATGCTTTTGGAGGGGCTGTCCTTGCCGCTCACGGCCTCAGATAGTCTCGAAGAGCGAACATCTGACACAGCATCTTCAAACTGGCTTAATACAATTCAGGGTCAGAAGGAACATCTCACTTCTTACCCCCTGAGCACCACAGCCTATGACCTCGCTCCTCCTGAACCCTGCAAGCAGACATTAGCCGCCGCAGGGTTCCAAGCACACATTTGTTTTTCATGCACATGATGATTTTCTTTCTATTTCAGTAGTTTTTTTTTTTTTAGCAGATGTCTTCTCCATCTGCAAGCCTCGCTCTCCCTCCTACTTTTCTTTGAGGTTTCAGTGACATATAAAGACAATACTTGGATGAAGAAACAATGTGAAGAATGAGTATTTGGGGGACAGTGTGGGCGAGCAGCAGGCCAAGAGGCACTGTATGGACATGGGCATAGTGAAAGGAGGACCAAGCCAAATGTGAGCAAAAATGATAAGGGCAGTGTGGACTGCTGGACAGCAGATGGACTGGGAGGCAGTGAAAGTACAGTGAGACGTTATAAGAACTGGGACAACAGGCTGAGAGGGATATCAGAAAAGATTAGGAAGCAGCATAAGTCTGGCGAGATGTTACAGTGAAAGTAGATCTGGACACAGCAGAGGACTAGCAGACAGAATAAGGACATAATAACAAAGAATGAGGAAAGCATGTTGGACTGGACATTGCAAAAGACAGGGAGGCAGCATAAGGATCCTGAATCTTTAGGACTAGAGGCAGCATAACTCTAGCAAGACATTATAGTAACTAGAATCGGGCATAACAGAGGACTAAGGGACTGAATAAGGCTGATGACAGACTGAAGACAGTAGGACAGTATCTTGGACTGGACATTGCCAATGAGTGGAGCAAAGCATAAGGATAAGGACTAGGACTACATGTTAGACAGAACATAAAAGGACAAGGAGGCCCCATAGCGATGATTAGCCATTCTAGGAGTTAGGACACAGTGTAGGACTGGTCATAACAAATGAGTGGAGACAGCAGAAATATGGTGGCAGTGAGGCATTAAAAGAGCAGTGTTGTAAAGAATTAGCAGGCTTGTTATAAGAAAGAACTAGAACAGCACGTCGGACTGGATATCGTAAAAGAATAAGAAACAGTATGGATACTGAGTCATTATAAGAATTAGGACTGGAAATAACAAAGGAATATGCACCATAGGAAGGAGGGCAATGGGTTGGACTGCACATTATAAAGGAATAAGGAAGGAGACATTGTGTGGTATTGAGGACGCTAAAAGGAGCAGGAAATTGAGAGACGGAAAATTTAGAGAACGACCAAGAATGAGACACAGCAAAGTGGAGACGAGATGGCTCAAAAAACAGGAACCAGTGAATGAAGAATGGATCACTGCAGGAAGAACAAGCAGAATATATGTGGGGTTAGCAAAACTATGAAATTCTTCAAAATAGGGTTTGAGCTTTCAGATCAAGTGTGGACCAATGCAGGTAGCAGAAGGAACAGGGGACTACCTAAGGAACAGTAGGGCTACAAAACAGCAGATGGACACCATGTGGTACTGGAAGATGCTGTACATGTGACTTGGCGAGCTCAAACTAAAAAATGTCAAAGAGGCAATGTGACTCAAGCTATTGAGGACATTACGAGAGAGTGCATCGAAACTGGGAAGTTGTTGGAGCAGACTACTAAGTCTTGGAATTAGTAGTATCTGGATGAAATATTGGGACAAGTTAGCTATGAGCTAGGCAAAGAGGTTTGATGGACTGAATGGTCTTGTCTTGTTTGATGAATTTCTTGGATTATAATGCAAATGGCCCAGACAAAATAAGTAGAGGTTGAGTATAAGAAAAAGGGATCATTGAGCTGTGAAGGAGACTGGGACAGGAGTGGAGACTCTAGGAAACACTGGAAATGGCAGGAGACAAATTAGACGATATGAAGCTTAAGAACATTGTGTAGAGACCTGAGACAATGTGAGGAGACACTGTGTTGGACAGATGACAATATGAAGACAGGAGAGGAGTGTGAGGATAGGAAGGTTTTGTGAGACTGGGGAGACACGGAAGACTAGAAAAGCATAAGGACAGAGGGATAGTCCATGGGACTTGAGACAGACGTAAACTCGGAGTGGAGGACTAATTGGAAACTGCAGCATGGCAGTGTGTGCTGAGCACCGGCTTAATTGCAGGTGGACAATGAAAAATTATACAGTAGTTGGCAAAGTAGGGTCAAGGGAGCAAAAGACTAGATGACAGCAGAATCAAAAGATGGTATAATTTGTAATGTGGAGCACCACACATGAAACAGCAAGTGCCATATGGACTAGGAGGAGAACAAGAGATGGGATAAGAATTTAGGAAAGTCTGAGGAACTGAAGACAGCACAAAAAGTGGGAGAAGAACTCGAAAGTGTATGAGGAAAGGGAGAAGCTATAAAGAAAGGGAGGTACTGTAGTCCATGTGAAAAACAGAGACCATGTAAGAGCTAAAGAAGTGTGAGACATTATTTTGGGGAAATTGTGAAAAGACTTAAAGTGAACTTGTTTGACTGTGGAGGAAATAAGGCGAGAAAGTAAAGGAGACTGTGAGAGACTGGATATCATGTCAAAGATGAAAACTGTTTAATGGCTGAGAGACTGTGAGGCTGGGGAAAGTGTGAAAGACTCGGACATTAAGTAGGACTGCAGACAATATGAACATTACAGATTACTCGACCAATGCCTTAACATTAGATGCGACTAAATTTATTCAGCTGATTTCCTGCCATGTGCCTAGTGATGCCAGTAATAGTCTGAAAGCCCCACAAAATGTAAAACAACAAAGGTAAAAAGCTAAATCCTAAACCGAACTGGGGTCAGTGTAAAGTCAAAATACCACCATACAATCACTGACAGAAAGCCAAGGGGATATCTGGTTGAAGGACAAAATACAGGAAGTGAAATGAGCGTCCGTCCATCTATCCACCGCACGACTCTTCTGTTTGCCTCTGACGACCTTACGCGGCTCTCTGCGTGTGCTGACCAATCGTGCTAGAGGGTTGACGCGAGACGTGTGATTGGCCAGACAGTCGCAGTGGGCGGGAACCTTGTGAGGAAAGGCTATAGGGACTTGAGAGAAAACGCCGCAAAGAGCGAGCGGCAAAGTGGCGGCGCTCCAGTGAGCTTTGGCCTCTTACGACCCTAGAGGGGTGCGAATGAAGGCGCGTAAGGGTGCAGGTGCTCTGAGAAGCGTCACTCTGGCTGTGATTCGACTGATCGACCGCCAAGATTCGGAGGAGCGACGTAGAGCAAAATGAGCTTTGATTAATTAAAGAAACCCCTTCAATCTGTAAGGAGAACAAAAAAAAACTTTCCATCACAAAGGGAACCATTATATTGCAATAAAGCCCATGGAAATGAATGCAAAGCATAATATAATAAAGTACGCGGCGCCTCGACACCTCCTTGTTGTAATATCTAAAGAAGCGCGGCGAGATGGCAGGGCTGGGCACTGGGTAAATATTGTGCTAGTTTGCATTCCATCCTGGTGCCCTCTGAAAGACATCTACTGTATTGTAAAAGAATGGAAGCGTACATTGCACGATTAATTTAGGGCTTGGTGGCGTGGGCGGCCTCCTCGCTCCGTCACTTTAAACCTTTCCAGACTTCAAGTGGATACGTGGCCATCCATCGTCGCGACGAAGTTAAAGCGATGGGCAAATGCAGACCCCAGTTTATCAGTGAAGCTGGAAGGGTTAGTGAAGGAGACAATCTGGAAAAAAATTAGGTGTGAACAAATAACGAGATACGTCAACATGGCGTTATGTTGAGGCAGAGGACATAAAGCCCAAGTGCCTAAACATGGCCGCTGTGATGCATTTTAAGGGTTTCATTGTCCAAGGCGCTACATAAAATTAATCTCAGTCCATTATCTTTTAAAAATGTAGAATAGAGAAATTGTAAGCAGGTGGAAAAGAAACATGGTAAATGATGAACAGGAGAAAGTGAGAGAACAGGAGAAACAGACTATGTCTGTTTGAGAAGTGGGTCGTGGGTGGATGACATGGAATAAGTGACAACACTGGAGGCTTTCATTATTCTGTTCTAAAGGGGCTGAGTGGCTCGTGGGCATTGGGTCATGTAGTGAGATGAAATAATGTGTAAATGGTCAAAATACCAGAACTAATAAATTCCACTATTGCAAGTGTTTATTTAGTGCAGGAGGGCCAGTGAGATACTGTGTAACTAAGCAGATCTGCTGGTATTTGTTACAACCTGGAAGAAGCATTTGAATTCTGGATGGTAAGGAGAAACTGAAAAATGTGAGAGGTGAAAGAGTAGAAGACCAGCAATCCCAGGTATTATAGCACACAATGCGAGACCACTGGCTGATCATCCATCTGACCTCAAAGTAGCAGCAGAGACTGGAAAAAGAGAAATAAGCGGAAATCCTATGTCAGGCTCATTTTCCTGAAATATCTGTAAACGTCTCAGGTAAGAAGGGCTGCTTTACTATCATATTTTTTAGCTATGTCTGAACTTTGGCCACAGAGATGTTTTCTCTTACAGATCAAATCATACCATTCCAGCCTCTCTTCATCAAGGTGTCTGTTGCTGTCTTAAAAGAAGAGGTCCATCTGGTTCTAACCAGGATAGAAAAAGAAGGGGAAGGCTAAGGTGCATATCTGCACAAGAGAAGAAGCATATCAGAGTGTGTAGTGTGAGAAACAAACACCTTTTAGGTCCTCAGTTAGCTTGTTCTTTAAATATGCACCAAACACCAGTATCATCTGCAGCGAAGAAAAGATGATTCCTGGATGCTGACCACAATATGCTTTTGAAGTCATCTTTTGTGCATTTTCTGATCTTTTGCCCATTGTAACCTTTTCTTTTTATTTGCCAGTTTCAGATGTGACTTTTTCTTTGAAACTGTCTCGAGGGCCAGCATACTGGAGTGATCCATTCACTGTTGTTACAGAAGACACTGGTGTTTATCTTGTACTGTCTAATGAAGAAGGTAACAGAGGACTTGTAAGGTGTTTGGTTCTCAGACTACAGATTCTGATGTCCTTCTCCTTTTGTACAGTTGTATATCTGGGCCTTCACTGTGGTTTTCTATCCCGATTAGATTCAGTTTGTCCTGTTCTCTCTAGACAGTAACAGACACCGTTGTATGAAAACTTAAGTTGGAAATCTTTTGCATGGAATTACTTTTCTGGAAAAAAAAAACACAACAGACTGACAGGTTTCTTTAGAAAGCATTTTCATTTTGGCTAAATGAACATTAGGAATGTCAGCGCCTTGCAACATACGTAAACAGAATAAATGGGTTCAGTGGTACTAAGGCAACCGCAAAGGTTTCTCTAATAACCAATTAACATTTACACATGACAAAATAAAGACAAGTTAAGGGAGTTGACCATTAGGACACGGAAGGAATGGCTGCTGAAAATCAGGGATTTGCAGTCATTTGTGAAAAATAAATTGAAGTAATAATAGTCATCATATACACTAGTAATGTCTTTGCTATATTTTTGAATCAATTTAATTGTACTTAAATTTCTGGGTGTGTCCAAATGATTGACAGGTACTGTATATATGTATATGTATGGCCTGGGCATGACATCCTAGACATTTGATGCCACAGCTTCATTTTGACAGGAAGGAAGTTCCAAGATTAAAAATGATTTTTCAATAAACCAGTCATTCCTTCCAACCTATGTCTCAAAGCACTTCTCAGATATCAATAAAATCAGCGAAACGCTAAATAATTAAACACAGCTTAGAATGATTAACAAAGGCAGAGCATTAAATCTTACCCAGACAGAATGTCAATATAAATTACCCTTGTAGTTTACAGAGGTGCAGGGCAGCTACAAACGCTGACACTCTCAGCATCGGCTGTTTGGCAAAACCACCATTTAGTGAGGCTGTATTCTTCATGACATGAAAGAAGAATAGATGGGATACAATACTGCATGACGGAGAAGATGTACTTCATCCCCAAGAGACATCCTGTATTAAATGAGAAAGTGATGTGGCATTGAAACACACATAAGATCACAGATGGCACAGACATATAGAATGGATGGCATGCATTACTCTGACAAACAATAAATGGAATAATGACAGTCACCAGGAGATAGAACAGATGAGACAGATCACTGGAAAAGAGAAAAAGGTGGGATATGACATTGATAAATAAAACAGGTAGAAGATGGCATTGAGAAAGGCAATTGATAGGATTTGACAGAAATAACAGAATAGGTGGATTGTGAGATGTATATGTAAGATGTGGCCATGAGAACTGGAACAGGTGGTACAGAACATTGAGGAATATAATAGCTGAGATATGGAAACGAGAAACAGAATAGGTTTGTTGAAACATACTGTCAAACAAATTTAGTGGGATTTAGGGATAAAAAACAGAACAGATGAGCAATGGAAATAAAAAGAACACAAGGTATATGATATTGAGAAATTTAACAGAATGTGATAAAAAGAATAAAAGTAAAAATGGGTATAACCTTGAGTACTGTAGGGGGCTGGTGGTTAACTGCATTCACAACTCTAACAGCAGAGTTCTGAAACTGAGAAAGTGAGTGGACAGCATATGAGAGTGACAAATATGACATTATACAGAAATGAGAAACAGAATACTTCGGATAAGGCACTGAGTGACATAATAAGAGCATCATGTGAGATAAGGCACTGAGAAATATAAGACATAAATTCACAGGATTGATACTATCACATGAAATTGTTACTTGCATGGGATATGAAGTGAATGAAAAAATGTAATATGACAAAAAGAGACAATAGGTCAGGTGTGGCATAGTGGTTAAGGCTTTGGACTTCAAACTCTGAGGTTCTGGGTTTAAATTCAGCTATTGATACTGTGTGACCATGAGCAAGCCACCTAACCGGCCTGTATTCCAATTGGGAAAAAAAACCAAAAGAAAAACAACCAATTGCGTATCAAATGTTGTAAATCACCTTGGATATAGGAATTAGCCAAATAAGTAAATGCAAATTAAGACACAAAATAACTAGAATGTGTAACAGCAAAACAAAATGGGACAATAATATTGAGAAACTAATAGGTATGGGAACAGAGAAAAGCTGATAAACTGAAAAGATGGGAAATTACAACGAGACAGCAACAACTTGGGGAATTACAAAGAGATAGTAAATGCTAAAGACAACAGAATAAGAAGGATATGACAACAGATAGAGTATAATGGGCAGGTACTACGACATGGCATTGAGAAATGGGAAAGAAGGCTGTAGGAAGGAGAAAGAATATGTGGAATCCAGCACCAAGATTAAAAATAGATTGACATGGCATGTAGAAAATGAATGTTTGGGTTGACAATGGAACACAGTGAGGAGATGAAAGTGCAGAAGGACAGAATACATGAGATATGGAAATAATTAGATAAGATACTAAATGGACACAACAAAGATGCAGCACTGAGAAACAGGAGAGAGGCTGAAGATATAACATGAAGAAATGGCACATGGCACTGGGAGCTAGCGTTGATGAGATATTACAGAAAGCTAAGAGACAGAACAGATAGCAAAGTGGAGAGATGGAATACCAGGGAGTGGGATATTGACATGAAATTTGAAGTGGATGAGTTACGGAACTTAAAATATTGGTGGCAAGACAAACATGGCAGATCCAGAGAGAGAGAGAGAGAGAGAGAGAGAGAGAGAGACAGAAAGAAAGAAAGAAAGAAAGAAAGAAAGAAAGAAAGAAAGAAAGAAAGAAAGAAAGAAAGAAAGAAAGAAAGAAAGAAAGAAAGAAAGCTGCAAGACTGAATAAAACAGAAAGTACTGCACTTTATGACAGGACAGGTGACATGTGAACTGGCAGCGAGCTGTATTGGACTACTTGTGATTAATTGTTCCTTTACAAATGCTGCTTTCTTTATCTTGTTTTTCAGATTGTTTGGTATGAAAAACTGACCTTTGCTATGAGCCAGGGAAAACGTCTGCTAAGAAGGCTAAACTACTTATTGACCACTAGGTGGCAACACAAATGAAAAAGACCATCTTACTATTTGAAGAACACCTTGATGAGGAATAGCTTTTAATCTAAGGTGGGCCCCACCCTGCTGTTCGCATGACAACACGTCTCCTCTGTGCCGGAATCAAGCGTGTGTACTCTGTAAAGAATGTCATCCTCTCGGGACACAACTGTAAAAGTTAATCTTTAATGCCGTGGCGCTGAGGGCTGTCCTCCAGGTGTGAGGACACAAGGAAGATTTCAGTAATACCCTGTCCTGAACAGACCTCTTTTTTTTTTTGCTATGAGAAATGTGAGGTGCCCCACCTTACTATATTTCACTTTTTAAAATTGAATGTCAGGGCTGCAGTAAGATGTTCCCTAGAGGCTCTCTACAATAAAAGCAGAATGAGTGCTTGCCAACTACCTCTTAATAAACCTATATGAGGCCTCTGGTGATGCCATGCCCTTCAGAATCTTCTTTTTTTGCCACTATTGGAGCTGTAGGAGGTTTTCAAAAGAGCTATGACATTGATGACCTTTTGTCTTCTCCAGGAATTGGAATGAATAAGTTTAACATTGTAATAAAGATTACCATCAATTCCCAGGAGACATCTTATTGTTTGTATAATAAGGACAGGGCATGGCTTTCAGCATTGCCCCCAACCACAAGTAGTTATGTAACCATAACAGCCATGGGAGATGTTTAGCAATAGCTGTCATTCTAAGACACTGACCTCTTAGGCTGCAGAAACGTCACTTGAAGACTAAATCAAATCACCATGTTCTGACCTTGCTCATTTGTCCTCCCAGGTCATGCAGCTCATAATTGGCAGAAAATGGACAAGAACCCTGGAGAGAATACTTTAAAAAGTGTGGCCTGTATATTAGAACCGATTAATAACCAAACAATACTCTATATATTATATATGTATATATAAAATTGAAAACCTGCTGGTGGACACTCCAGCCCTGAAACATGGCTGAGTATCTCTAAAGAATGGATTTATTTAAATTCAAAATTAACACTGGTGGAAGGGTTACAGGGAGAATGCAAATATCAAATAGACAATAAAATAAAGCCTACACATCTCACTGGGTCAGGCTAGTAGTAGGTGAGCCTCTAAATGACTCTGGCGTGGCTGACCCAAACTTTTACGCAAACTTCAAACACCACATATCACTGCTGAATTAATTAATCTCCATTTCGAACCTTCAAAGCATTTGGACAACATGGTCTCAGCCTCATCCAGCTGAGCGGGGTTTTGTTGAAGCCCCAAGGTTTGGTTTAAGTGCTGGCCATCCTGGGCCGTTTGCTTTTGCTGGCATATAGCAGGTCCCAAGCAGTTTCCCCAAGGGGATCCTGCTTTTAACAATAGGAGCATTGGCTTGGGGGGGAGGACTCATAACGTGCTCTGCTTCTCACAAATAAAACCAGTCACAACCTCAAAGAACTGAAACTGTAAATACTTGCTTCCACCTCCATTTCTGATCTGGAGTTCATGTGTAGCAGAAGAGCTGCTCCAAACATATCATTTCATATCACAGTGAAGAGTCGATATTTATAGTGCCCCGATGCATAATCCCTGGCGTCATCATATTCTGTTTGTCGGATATCGAATGCCACTCATCTGAACCAGTTGTGCTGCAATCCAGTTAAAACTGCCCCTCTGCCCCAAGTGCAATGCACTAGTGCTCATCATCATCCTCACCCCACCTACTGTAAATTGATCTTCTGTAAACTCCCTGAAGTGTACCCTGCCCAATCTAGTGCTGAAACTGCACTTTCACCCTCCCTCCCAACAATTTAACCAGCTTCTTTTCCTCTTTCTCTTTTTCCACCCTTCTAGTTATTACTTAGCTAAGTTTAACTAATTGGTCAACCATCCCTCCTTCTCCTCTTATGTATCTCCTTCATAACTCTTCCATTCATTATTTTATGGGCATCACATGCCCTCCTTCCAAACACTTCATGTGTCACCAGATGATCTTACAACAAGCCCGTGGGTGCTGCCATCTACCACTCTTCCCATCAACCCCAAGTGACACCATTCTGACATCCTGCAATCTCACAGATGTCACTTACATGTTGGCTGGACATGTACGTAAGGATTTCACTGCAATTGTGCTTGTGACAATATTGCTTTAATTTTCCTAGTCCTCAAATGACACCCACCTACCTTCCACCCATGCTCCCAAATTGTTGCATGTTTTCTTCTCCTTATTCCTCTGGTATGATCACTTTGTCTTCAGTTCTTGATTTCCCCTAGAAGGGCTGTAGGACAGTTTCCCCCATCTTGAACTTATAAGCGATGTTCAATTTGTCCACATGTATCACTTTTCTACATTACACTCCATTTTTACAAGAGTTCACACAGTTCTGAGGCATGTCCAAGTCTTCTTGAAATTTTTGGGCTGCCTCCTCAGTGTCTGACATTCCTCCAATTTTAGTATCATCTGCAAATTTACAAATTTACTAACTATACAAGAATCAATGTTATTAATGTAAATCAGAACAAGTAACAGTCCAAAGACAGACCCCTGAGGGGCTCAACTGATGCCCTCACTCCATCTGCAGCATTCTACTCTAACCTGTACTCTCTCTCCTGCCAGTTAACCAACTTGAGATCCAGTTCTGTATGTTGCCTCTGATATCTGCAGCTCCTAATTTCAGAATTAATCTTCTGTGTGGGACTGTATCAGAATGTCACCAGTCTGCCCAGCTTGCCTATTTCCACTTCATCCCTTTTTGCTCTTTTCCACAAGGTGTCAGCCAGGTGAGGCTGTCCCACCTGCTACTCTCCCTCTCACTTACTGGTATCACCAGTTTGCTGTTACCTTACCCTTGAAGTGTCAAGTGAGGCTCTTCCCCTACCCTTGGCACAAACCTACCCCAAGTTTAATCTTCTCTGAGAAGCATATCCAGCCCCCCCCCCCCCCCCCAAAACACTCCCGCCCCTCCGCCACGTTCGGTTCTTTTTTTCTGTTTTCGAGCAGCACCCTGCCCCCTACTCCGTTCCGCCGTTACACTCCGCTCCGTGTTTTGCGACCGCGACTCCCCGACAGGGAGGAAGTGGCTCAGCCTGCGCTCCGAGATCAGCTCCGCACAGCAACGCGAGCGCCGGGCTGTCAGTGAAGCTCCATTTCAGGGGGAAACTGGGCAAAACGGCGGCGGATCATCAATCACTGGTTGCGCTCTCTGGAGCCGGAGCCTGGACTGCTGGAGCCAAGAAGGGGGAGATATCGTAACGGCCTGTCGGCGCACCCACCCCCCCAAAAAAACTCCTTTCCCATCCCTCGCGTAACGTCGAGGCGCCTCATCCCGCGGAAGAGGCGTTCGTTCCTCGAATTGCATTTCGAAGGAAAGAATGAGGAGCCGCGACAGAAGCCGCGGAGGGAAACCTTAGAGCTCGCTGGGGAGGCGGGTCTGCAGACTCCGTGTGTGGGTCGGAGCCTAGCTCGAAGCGAAAGGAAAGCGCAGAAGGAAAAAAAACACAAGACAAAACGCCGCGCACTCACAAAAAGGGCAAAGAAAGGAAGAAAAAAAGGAAAGAGCCGAGCAGCAACAGCGCGGCACGGCGCGAGGTGGAAAATGGAGTAGCAGCCGGCCGCGCGGCTCTGAGACCCGGGCTCGCTGAGCTCCGGGCAGCGAGCTCCCTCTCTCTGACTCGGTCTCTCGTTCGTTAACCCCCTTCGAGGCAACGGTGTCCATGCGGGCCGGAAAGCGCGCAGCCGGGGACGGTGAGCCCACTCCCGCGTGAGGGAGGCCGCTCGCTAGCTCGCCTGCCTGCCGGCTTTGCTTTCACTTTTCTGGCCACGTTCCTTGGACTACGCCGCAACTCTCTGAGTGGACACCCGAACCCTGAACCCCTGCTGTGAACGGCACCATACGCCGCTGCTACTGCTTACTGGTTTTACTGGGTTGCCTCTACGTCGGGAAAAATGGCGGACCTGGAGGCGGTGCTGGCCGATGTCAGCTACCTGATGGCGATGGAGAAGAGCAAATCGACCCCTGCGGCCCGGGCAAGCAAGAAGATCTTCCTGCCGGAGCCCAGGTGAGACTGCCGCTGGGTACGTGGGGTGGGCTGGACTGGAGTCGGCGACTCAGGTGTGCCATCATGGCTGCTTGGTGGTTGATTTGCCACTGTCTGTTTTCTCTAGGCGTCATATTATTTTTTTATATGTGTGCCTGATCGGGTTGTAATGGTCTAACTGATGGCCAACATCTAGAAGGGTCGAGTTGGTACACCATCCACTTGAACCATGTGGTCATCGCTGTTGCTCTTGAGTGCCACCAGTAGGGGGCGCCGTGCTGTCCATTGTGCATGCCCTGGTACTCTTCTTTGATGCCAATGTGCTTGAGAAACCTGCCCTTAGAGACTGGTTTTGGTCATGGTGGGCATTGTGGCCTGTCGACATAGCAACAGTGCAGACTGGTTGGGTCATGCACCAGGCTGGGGTTGACTGGGTGTGGGTGCAAAGCTTGCTGTGCTCGATTGTGCAATGGAAGGCCAGAATAACATGGCATTGTTATTTGGGGTAGGGGGTTCTCTGAAGGGCTTCACCGCCTGACTGCTACAACAGCTTTTACATTCATGATTCTGTTTCACAGAAAATGCAGAACTTTAAGCATATGTTTATCTTGGGTGCTGCCAGTGTTGCAATATTTAGACAACAGTGGATCCACCAAGGCAAACATAAGGAGAAGGAAAACCCAAAGCAGCTCTGTAGAAGCTGAGCATCGGTAGCCATGTTGGATTTAAAAAAAAAAGAAAAATCAATTCTCTGTACAAATCAGGTTTCTGGTTCGAATGCAGGCGGCCTGCAAGTCTGTGACCAGTGTAGTGTAGAGCACACTGCAGCACTGCTGATTTACTGCTCT
Source organism: Erpetoichthys calabaricus (assembly GCF_900747795.2). NCBI lineage: Eukaryota > Metazoa > Chordata > Cladistia > Polypteriformes > Polypteridae > Erpetoichthys > Erpetoichthys calabaricus. The sequence continues at coordinate 17,238,844 of NC_041411.2, read as the reverse complement.
GGCTGCCATCTCTTTTTAACTATCATTTATCATCACAATAGGGGAGTTTGGGGGCTGTTGGTGCCAGAAGCAGGTTAGTTAGTGTGTGTGGGAAACCTCGTAAATGGAGATGTCTTTTGCTTTGAGTACAGAGTGCCTATTTGGGGGGAGAGTGGTGGTCAGGTCGGGGGGTAGTTTAAAGCAGTACATTAATTTTAACCAGCAGGAGAAGCCTGGACCTGCGCAGGTGTGTTATATGGCCAGCTGGCTGCCTGCTGGCCGTGAGGTGTGTGGCTAATTGAGCTTTATCTTATCAGTGGCCTGCCAGAATCGTATAGACACGGGGATGCAGAGAGCAGGTGGGCACTTGTGAACACCCTCGTATTTGGGAGCTGCAAGTGCATCACAAGGAGGGTTAGCCCCACAAGTGTACCAGCGCTTGATCTGAGTGGCTGCTTTGCTTTGTGGCCCTCTGTGGGAGTGCATGAGGGAACTCGTTCATTACCAGATTCATTTAATGTTTGTGTGCGCATGTGTAATTTACAAGAGGGTTATATATTTATGTAGCGTGTGCACCTCTCTCTACAATGTGCGTTTATTTATGTTTTTTGTGTACAGAAAGTCAACTGAATTTCTCTTTGTGTCACTTAATATAATTTCATAATTCATTTACATGGTTTGTGTGCTTACATGTATATATTTTTAATCTATGTGTATGCATGTACAAAGCTCTTTGGCTAAGTATTTTATTTGATTTTATTGGTTCCGTTTATTAAAGTAATCAACATTATTTGCATTTATATCTAGTTTTTTAGAAGCATGGTTATTCTTCTATGCCATATATGGATGTGAGTGTGAATGTATATGTATTCATAAACTTTATAAATAGTGTAGGGGCTCTGTCAGCATGTCATGATGAGTAAATGATTGTGTGTGTGTGTGTGTGTGCGCCTGTGCACGCCATCTGCTTAATGTTGTCGGGATAGGTTCCAGCTCCCTGTTACCCTTAAACTGAATTATGCAGGCTCATCAGATGGGATATGTCAGCATGCATTTGCAACCTGGAGAAGAAACGAGTTAACATTAAATCCATCTACAAAAATACAAATATGGCATTGTACCTTTGTGGCTTTTTGAGTTGTCAAATGCACAAAAATCTGTGTGTATGTGTATAGGATTAGATAAACTTTATTAATGTCAGGAGGAAATTTAGGTGAATGCAGCAGCAGAGAAGATGCAGATTCAAAGGGCAAAATACAATTAATCAATAAATAGAAAAATAATAAAAATGTACTTTGCAGAAATTGCAAAATTAATACAAGTGACCTTAAAGAGTATAAATATTTAGTCAGGCACATGAAGAGGATGCAGTGAAATACCTGATAGCAATACAGTATAAAGCAAATGTACATCAAATGCTTTTATGTAAATAATATAAATATAACATTCTCAAACCCCTCTTAATCCATCTAATCCATTGAGTCACAAAAGGCAAGAGTGTATCCCGGGAATGCTGGGCATTGAGTAGGAACCAACCCTGGACGGGTCACCAGTCAGTCACTGGATACACGCCAACACACCCACTCACTCACACTGGGGCCAGTTTACAGTTTCCATTTAAACTAACCTTCAGGTCTTTGGGAAAGCAGGAGGAATACTGGATTGCCTGGAGAATGGCTCCCGCAAGCATTTGGGGAATGTGCAGACTCCACACTAACAATGAGTGGATTTGGGATTTGAACCCAAGACTCTTGGGAACCGTGAGGCAATACAAACCACCGTGTTACTGTGTAATGTATGTAACTGAATGTGTTTTGTATTTTTAGCATATGTGTACACAGTGTATGTGTATATGTATGTATGTGTGTATATATAATATGTAAAATATTGCATGCACACACAAGCAGATTGTGTGTTAGTGCATTTTTATTAAAGTTCCTTTAATATTGGTTCTCTGAGTACCATATTAAATTATGCTATTACAAGTAGTCCAAAAGTCATAAAGAACAAAACATTAGCTGCCTTTGAAAGGCCCTTCTCTGAGGGCCTTCTTATCCTTGTTTGACTACCCTGGGCTCTGCAAACCCAAGGTTATGTTTATTTCTGGGTGCTGGCCATTTTGTTTATTTGCACGTAACTATTGCTTTATCTTTCTTGTGCTGTCTTACATCTACAGTTCTGCCAGTAGCAACTCTTCACTGGTTTTCAGGTAACACACTTTTATTTTCCGTTTTCTCTCTCTCTCTCGGCTTCAAGTAATTAATTCATTAAAAATCACTCCTCAGCTTTCACTGTTAAAGGCACATTCAGTCCATCTTTAATGTAATATATCGTTCGTTTCATGATGAGCAGTACAGCAAAAATTATTTTAGTGGGACCTCGATTCTTACAGTCTTCAAAGAGACGGGCTACCCGTGGGAATATTGCAAACCTTCAGCCCATTGATTCCAAGCTTAACATTTTAGCTTATGTGTGTGTTGCTTTACACAAGTGATAATGTGATAACCATACTGAGAATCTCTCTTTATATCTAGAGTGACAGAAAGATGCAGATCTGTAGCCATATATACATATTTCCGTGTTATATTTGTGTGTGTGCTCTTCATTATCCAAGCCAGAGGTGCTTATGTGTGTTTGAGGGGTTGTTTGTTTATTATAATATTTATATATACTGTGTTCGTGTTTTGAACTTCTGTAAAGTTTTATCTTCTCCTTGGGTACAAATGAGAAGCCAAGCAAAGTGACCCCTTTTATTGGCTAATTGAACAGATTACAATATGCAAGCTTTTGAGCCAGCTCAGGCCCCCTCTTCAGGCAGTTTACATATTATAATTTGTTCAGTTAGCCAGTTAAAGGTGTCATTTTGCTTGGTTTCTCATTGCATCCATAATGGTTAACGCGGTACAACACGCTACCACCAAGGGGACAAATAAAATCTTTCCATCTAATCTAAAGTTACAAATGGAGTAAATCATATGGATAAACAGATGCTGTTTAAAAAAAAAAAAAATTAGAAGGAAATGTATCTCATAATAGTAGGAGTTATTATAGTGTAATGTTTGGTACTGTGGCCTGTCTCCAAAGCCCAGTCTCTGCATGTTGTGCCAAGGTTGTCTTCGTACTCCATTTCTGACCCCAATGACATAGCCATGCATGTTAGTTTGATTGAGGTCTCTTGGTCCAACATGTGTGAGTATGAATGTTTAAATGAGTGTTACCTGTGATGGACTGGTTCCTCATCATAGTTTGGTTCCTGATATGTGTGCCCAGTTGCTGGGATTGGCATGAAGCAAGCTGGCAGAAATATAGGAACACTGTTTTGACCATGGAATGTATCAAAGCAACATTAGAAAAGAGAACACACAAGTCACTTTTTACTGCAGTTTCTGTGACATCAAACACGTGGCACTTTTTTTTGTTTATAGCAGGCTCAGCAGCAACGTGCATCCATTCTTGAACTCTTTTAATTCAGTTCAGGGCTGTGCATGGGCATTTACTAAATCTCTTTAATTACTATGTCAGTACATGCTCCCAACTTAATCTAACTATATATAAATGATGACTGTTTCTGTGTCCATCTGATTATCTGCATATGTAAATGTAAATATATATAAATTATATGAACACAAAATACACATTTGTGCGTAATCTTCTCAACAAGTAGAAAAGGCACCTACTTCAGTCCCCACAACCTAAGCTAGGTGTGAGTAATTCAATTCTACCCTTTCATTCATTCAATCAATCAATCAATCTTTTATTATGCCTGTGAGAGTGCGCCATTATAGTTCATAGCTGGTCCCTTCCTTCACCTCAGTGCAGCCATAACAGCTGCAGGGCCATCCAGAACCTTTTAAATTCTGCCTCTCCCTCCCTTAATGACACTTATTAACTTTGTGTTATTTGTTTAAATACGTACTGTCCTCCTTCACTTTAGTATTGATTGCTCTCATGTGTAAATAATTCTTGTAGGATTTTTGACTTTCCGTTTCACCTGTGTTCTTAAAGAGTTAAAGTGGAAAAATACATCCCACAGAACACAAGCTAGATAGCCTTGAAATGTTATAATGGATCTTGCCAGTTGTTTCCATTCATCTTGCACCAGTAAGGGGTTAAACAGAGCTTGTTAGAGCCCAGTCATTTGCATATCAGATGGAGAGATAGTGAGCTTATTTGAGATGGAGATGTGAATCTCCCTTCCTTGTCTGCCTGTAGATACAGAAGGTGGTATCTGTGAGCTATGTCTGTATAAAAGGCCAGATTCCAGTAGATCAGTGGGATCCTCAAATGCAACATTAAATCCATGCAGTTTGCTGCCTAGCGGTTGTCCAGGTGAGGGGCAGGGACTGCACATTTCAAGCTGGCGTGTCAAATTCTAGCTTGGAGGCTTGTTAGGCAGTGCCACTAGTGTGAGATTTTAGCACGAATGTAACGAGGGGGCCATTGGGCCTTGGGACCCCTTCAAGGGACTGGGCCCAGGCTCTCCTCTGCTTTTGTACATACGGCTCAGCAGACCCGGTGGTATTCACACCCTGCCAGTGCCACTCACCTCCCTGATTTCCCAATTACTAGTTGACAGTCATACACTGTATGCATCAATGCCCTCAGATAGCATGTCATAAAATTGCTTTGAAGTTTTTTTTTTCTGTTCATTTCTACTTTTTATGGCATATTTAGATTGTTTGGATGTAAGTGGTGACCATTGGGGTTATGAGGGTGGGGAAGGAGGCTGATATTTTCAGTTTGTTCATGTTCTGCTGACATTGCAGCAGTTCAGCAAATTGTGTTCATGTGCTTACAGGTGCCACCTGTTATGCCCGAGGCAGCAGTGATGCATTGCCACATAGCACCTTTTGAAATGACTGACTTTCACCTGCTTTTCCAGGTGTGGTGATGCAGTGACCCTGCCAGTGTCGTTTTAATATCAAGTGTCAGCATTGTTGAGCCCTCACTAGGCTTTCCGTTGTTTACATTATGAGGGTACAGTACTAGTCAATGACAGTGGTGTCAGTTCTCTTGTCTGCAGATGGTAATGCATTCTTAGATGTATACACTGAGCCTCATGAAATTCAAGTGCTCGAGTAACCTTTTCCAGTTTGACCATTGAAAATGTGCTGGTATGTTTTCAATTGTCTACTGATCTCGAGACATTTGCTCTGTTGTGAGTTAATGGGGAGAGGCAGGAGAAATGATGTGGGTGTGCAGTGGTAAGAATCTTGAGGTGTATCACAAAAATCAGCTGTTCATGCTTGTAGCTCTGTGATATGGAAAAAGCAATTATGTTATGGAGGGCAATGTGATGGGCATATTCTCCTGAAATGTTGGTATACCATTGAAGATTGGGACGTTACAGAACTGTACCCATCTTGACAGGCTGTAACACAAAGCAGCCAGACTGGGAAGGAGCACCACCTGTTTTAAGGTGAAACTAAACGGGTAGAGTGGTGTGTCAACCACTGTATTAGGAGGCAGTGTGGTCTGTTTTTTAAAGCATTAAAGTACAAGCTTTCTGCTTCAGTCTTCATACAATACAATACAATTTATTTTTGTATAGCCCAAAATCACACAAGAAGTGCCGCAATGGGCTTTAACAGGCCCTGCCTCTTGACAGCCCCCCCCAGTCTTGACTCTCTAAGAAGACAAAGAAAAACTCACAAAAAACCCTTGTAGGGAAAAAATGGAAGAAACCTCAGTAAAGGCAGTTCAAAGAGAGACCCCTTTCCAGGTAGATTGGGCGTGCAGTGGGTGCCAAAAAGAAGGGGGTCAATACAATACAATACACAGAACAGAACAAATCCTCAATACAGTATAAAAATAAAAATTTTACAAGTACGGAGCAGAATTTAACAGTAGATGATATCACATAATATGATTTGGATTTGGTCAGAGTCCTGGAGACTTCGGCATCAAGCTACCTCCCCCTATTGGCCATTTCACAGCTGAAACAGTGCTAGGCCAGCCAATCCAATGAAAGGACCCCTCTATCCCACGATTCCTGCGATCCTCCATCAGGGATGACTTTACCTTAGGCAGGCAAAACAACTTGGCAGGTGGGCCGTGGCACCAAGTGCCACATTTGAGTACCGAGAAGAGAAACAGTATATCACTTAGTCACTTCCAGTACTCCATTTTTAGAAATATTTAAGGAGGTTTATTATCAAACTGCACGTGTAAATCCTGCTGATACTGTATTCAGTGTGAAAGGTGGTATATAAAGTAATAGTTCATGCTAATTTCCTCAACATTGTAGGGAATTGTCATGATGTACTCTGGAATGAGATCTGGTTAGATGGAAATGGGTTCCCACCTGCTTTGTGGAATGGTTGAATTGACCTAATGGAGTTTAGTGCGATGGGAAGACAGCTACTCTAATGGAAGGATAATGGATGGACTTGGTGGATTATCAATGCTGTTGGGTGAGACTGGGCATGATCTGCTGTATGTTGCAACTTGAGGAACGGTCACAGTATTTGACCTACTTCAGGGGGGAAGTCCAAGTGCTAGTAAGGGATCTCAACAGCCAGCGTTTTGTATTTCTTTGTGCTAATGTGTCAAAGAGATGGCAGTGGAAATTTCGAGCAGTAAACAGCTGTTAGTGAGAGCAGCAGGGGCCCCCAAGTCCTGAGAGCTTTGTTAATTGAAACAGTGTTGAGCAGTCATTGTGCTCAGCAGGGTCCCCAGAGCATGATTAAGAACAACCTCTTGGGGGACCTCATCTTTGCAGATGCCTCAGGAGGTTGCATATCCAGAGGATCAGGTGCTAATCTCTGAACTGTTTACAGAAAGCCTGCCCCACGCCACTTCTATCCCCAGTCCACTTTTTGTTTCACCTGTGACATTTTGGGGATGCAGGTGCTCAACTGTCTTTTGGTAGAAGTGGTTGGGATAGCAGATCCATGGTCTGTTATTGAAAACCTTACTCAGGTGGTGAAGGGCTTCAAAGTAGCTACCCCCAAAGATGCTGTTGCACTTGAGGTGGAAACCTAAGACAGGTGTACAGGTGTTACTGGTATGCTGTCTAAGAGGAAATGGTCTTACTTAATGCCATTGTTAATGCCACTCAAGTAAAATTAAATGTCTATTGACCTGGGTACCTTCTTACTTAGAGAGCCTTGAGCCTCGCACCACTGAAAGTGATTATCAATTGATATCAACAAAAAAGAAATCATTGGGCAATTTAATCCACTACTGTCACACCCTTCCATTTGTATGGTTCTGTAATTTGCTTTTCAGTGAGATTTTTGCTACTGAATGATGATGTGGTCACCCACCGCTAACTGTCATTTGTTGGTTTCCTGCCTGTGCATGATGAGAGCTTTCAAAGCTTGGGATGGGCAGACCACTCACTGAGAAAGGATAGCTTTCATAGATTCATTTTTAAACCAACTTTATAGTGATGTAGGGTTTGGGGGCTCCTTTGCGGGTTTTGCAGTATCTTTGCATGAAATACAGAAACAAGCCAGGCTGGACCTTCTGGCACTTTATGATAAAGGAGCTGATCCTGTTGGAGCCACAAAGGTGACACTAGGTTAGCTGAAGTGATCACTGCAGGGTGGATCTTAGTGCTGAATTATTTATCTGCTCTAAAATAAAACAAAAAAGGATAGAAGAAAACGAGCATCCCAGCACCGAGCCAACGGCAGTGTGACATGTGGCACAGCAGTCAACCTGGTATTATGAGAGAGCAGCAGTACCACACTTGCCCTGGGGCAACTTAGGGGGTTCTGCATCCTCTGTGTGTCTGTTTCTCCCTCTCTCTCACGTGTTTAAGCTTCTTTACCTTGTGACCTTGTCTCAGTTTCGTTATATTTGGGGTGTGTTCTGGGGGTCCATTCTTGATGTCTGTTTCTGGGCATACCTAGAGTTCAGGTGATTTTTATTTTCTCTCCACCTTTACCCTCTTCTAACTCCTCTTTATTTGTCTTTGCAGCATCCGCAGTGTAATGCAAAAATATCTACAGGAAAGAGACGAGCTGACCTTTGACAAAATCTTCAACCAGAAAATCGGTATGTGGCCCATTTGATATGGGGTAAAATTTGTGGGACAATGAAGCTACCTGCGTATTCCTGGAATATTTTGAGGACATGGGGTCATTAGGCCGTAATAGGTCATTTGAGTGGAGGATTTTGGCAGTTTAAAATGACATTTTCTCTTTCCTTTGTGCAAAAGTTTTTATAGAAATAATCACTTAGCAGATCCTTTAAATGGTCAGGGTGACAACCTAGATATTTGACAGCCAGAGACTGAATGAAATCTGTGTGTCCAATATGGATTTGATAGGTGACAGCACCTGTGGGTCAGGTGGTGAACTCCATCAAATTGTTTGTCTGATGAATGCTTTTGGATCAATCCCTGCCCTACCATCCAAAGTAGGTCTCTTGAACAGGATTATACTCCTATTTCTGGGAGACCTTTTTCACTCACCCTGATTCAACCTGACTGAGAGTCTCTGTCAATTTAAAGATGCTGCCTTTTGAAGTGTTTTCAGATAAAAATGGTTAGGAATGCTCTGCCGGCCTACTGGAACTATTCCTGGAAGATTAGACTGGAGCCTCCACTAGCAAGTTAGCACTGCAGGCAGAGCTGCAGCAAGTGGAGATCATGTGATGGCCCAGGCGCCTCTCTGCAGAGGTGTTTCTCACAGCTCCGGCTGCTGAGGAGCCACGTGCTCAAAGAGGCTTCACAGTGAGGGCACATGAAGCAGCCAGCTCCATCTACAGGTTGAGCATAGCAAAATCTGACTGGGGAATCCAGTGAGCCCTTCTCAGGGTTGGATGCTAATTTTTCCTTAAACTCATCTTATACCAAAGGGGCAGAGCATTTGTACGGCTTTTGTGTTGTATCTCCTGTCTCCATGGAGGCAAATGCAAAGATACATTGTCCTTTCAGGGTGTGGTGGGGTTCGGGTGGGTGTTAGGTGACTGGGTGTTTTTTGAGGTTTGGGATTACAGAGCAGGAGTGGCTACTATGCAGCTGTCTCCAGTGGTACTACATGTGCATGTAATGCTAATTGTACACACCTATTTTCCTGTCAAAGATTTGAAGTAGGCAAATTATAAAGAAGAGGACCCACTATAAGACTTGAAAGACTGCTCTGCTCTGTGGCTGTGTCTAAAGGTCTCTAATGACTAGATTATAAGGCTGTGGTGGAAAAGTGCATGAGGAAACTGAGCTACAGGGTGATGCTGGATCAGGGTCTGACATGACGGCTACAGGGTGATGGTGGATACTGGCCTTGAGTGACAAGACTACAAAGTGATAGTGGCAGGGATTGAGTTGACTGTACTTACAAGGCAATGGTGGGTCAAGAGTCCGTTGTGACTGGACTACAGGGTTGTGTTGTGCGGTATATCCGTACTAAACAAAGTGCCAAACTACCAAATTTTAAAATGGTACTATACCAGCTTTATGCTAATTTCAGTTCCGGAAGTTAATGTTTGTATCCCGGCACTTTGCGCCATCTATCACAACTTAACATCCCCTCTACCCGAAGCAGTATTTATATATTGGTGTGCTTGAAACTCCAAGTGTGACCCCCAGACAGACCCCAATTCTTGGAAGCAATTAATTATACCTGTGCTCGAGAAACTTGCTGTGGATCTGGCCTGGTATGTGTTCTTGAAACTCGCAGGGGAGCTTGGCAGCATGCATGCGTCCAGGCTGGGGGGATAAAGTCGCTGGGAGCAGAGAGAGGAAGTAGCTATAAGTTGTTGGCTTCAGAATCATGTTAGCATCTATACTGAGGAGCAAAAGCTAATAGTGGTACCACATTCAAAATTATAGTATTGATCCCATACTACTGCAGAATGAAGGTGGATCCAAGTGTTTGGTTTCTGAACTGCAGGTTCATGGTGCATCAGGGTCTGTGGTTACTGGACTTTCAAGTTAGCTGTTGTTTAGGATCTGTGGTCACTGGGTTACATGAAGTTAGCGGGTTTCAGATCTCAGCAGATTTGTTTCTTATATTACCCATCATGCCCTACTGCTTTGTAGCCACTTCCTTCGTGAACATGTGTTAAAATATTCGGCAGAGCCTGGACTTAAGGATGAAAGTGGATCCTAGAGTTTGGTTTATAAACTGTAGGTTGATGTGGGATCAGGATCTGTGGTAACTGGACTTTCATGATAGCTGTGGCTCAGCGTCTGAGGTTTCTGGATTGCGCAGAGGAAGCTTGTTTCAGATCTCAGCAGATTTGTGTATTGCATTACCCAGCATGCCCCACTGCTTTGCGGCCACTTCCTTCCTGAACACGTGCTGGCAAATTATTCAGCAGTAAAGTTCCCTTAGTTTAAGTGCCCTCTGCGCCTGTACAGTGAGAGGCAGTGTGTGGTCATATACATTACGGTTAAGATTACAGTATGTTATCTATACCCACCCCTCATTAATTTTTGCACCCTTATGGGATGATTTAAGTCCTATGACCTATACATTAAAACTGCCATTATCTTTCTCAGGGCTTCCTCAATTTTACCGAGTACTTCCTTTTCTTTGTGGTTGCGCTATCTGGTGGAGCTTGTTTTTTCTCTGTCAGCTCAGTATACTTTTGAGGTCTCCTAGTCGGAGGAGTAGGGTGGGTAGGCTGGGGGCCTGTATTTCTCGGTTTTCGTGTATTGTGTAATGTAGCTGAAACTGAATAGAAAGACGACTCCAATAGTGTGTGGGGACTTTGCAGTAAGCGTGAAGAAGAAATGAATGGAAGAGCCTGAGATAATCATAGAAAATTCACAGAAAAATGACCCACTAGCAGTAAAACAGCAGAAGTCAGGGTAGTTGAGTGCCCACCTGACTCTGGCTAGCAAAATACAAAAGTCACCAGTAGCACTCAGGAATATTTTGTTCCCATTTACTGGGAGTCTCTGGCTTTTAAAATTGTTGCAGAAGACTCAATAGTAAAACCGTATTCCCATATTTGAAGGGTAAGAGTTGGCCGCCTTTTGGTCCGTCTGTTGTGGATTAAAGGGGTAAACAACATGCTGTTGCTATTGCCTCCCCTGTTTGGAATATGATGGTTTGCGTAGGTGGGGCTTCCCTTTCTCTGCTTCCGTGTGGTGATGTTGCTTCAGATTCACAGTGCAAAATAGCACCGGCTTTGGGGGTGGGGTAGTTCTTTTTTCTTTTGCTGAATTGCTGGTTGATGGACATGATAAAACGTTCTCACAAAACTAAGATGGCATGGACATACCCTTCCATTGTCTGCATCTACTTTTCTTTAGATCTTTCCAGACAACTTTTAGTGGTCATTATAAAATCAATCATTCCTTGATGGAATTGAGTATCATTAGTACGCCATTTGACTCGCATTTTGTGTTGGTTACTTAGTTGGCCCAGAAGTCTTTTGGGTATTTGGGTTGTTGGCATCCTGTTGTTACTCTGTGGCTATCTCAGCAGATACTGGCCTGGCTCAGTGATGCCCCACCCCCAAGTCACAAGTCCCATAATTGTCCAGGATGACTGCATAGGATCAGGGATTTACTAGATGGCTCACAGATGATCTTTTGGTCATGCTGGTTAACGGCTTTCTTTGGTAACTGAGCACAGTTGAGGATTTGGAGATTATCTGGATATAATCTTTTTTGAGTGAAAGTGAAGGTGTACTTGTCTCTTTTTATTTTAGTTTCACACTGATTTTATTTGTGGATGGCAGATGCCGTGTAATGTGAAGGGCACCTGCTGCCAATTTTACTTGTTTCATACAAAGAAACTATTTAAATAAGAAGCAGCAGCTCTCTGTTAGTTTTTATCTGTTTGCCATTGGGGAACGTTCACCCTTAGACACTTAGCAGTAAAAAAGAAAAAAGAAGGTTGGCTATTAAGTTTGGGTCTGATCATGCGTGTGACCTTTGAAAATTGCTTTTGAATGTCTTTAGTTTTCATTATTTCTCACAGGTAGTGAGCCTTTTCTGACTGTGCTAAGTCATTGTACCAAGTATGTCAGCCTGTCATGTAATTCCTAGTACTGTCTGCTCCCATCCATTCGTTTGGCTTTGTCCGTTTCCATGGGCTCCAGTCCTGGTGTTTCTTCTTACATATTTGGTCTTGTCCTGTTCTTTGCTTCTTTTGCAGTCTGGTTGCATATAACTCCTTAGTCCTATCTTAACCTGCCCCTCTATTCTCTTTGCTCAAGCTCTTTTGACCAGTGTCCAGTCTCTTGATCCTGGAGCAGACTTGCCTTTCTTTTGGTCCTGTTCTGGTTTAACTCTTTAAATTTATATGGATTTGTTTCACTCTTCCAAAGCCTGCTTACCTGTCATGATTCCTCCTTGGAATTTGCTTCCCCCAGTTCATCTGCCACTTTGAGCTGTTTTGCTTCTGACCCAAATAGTCACCTTGGTTCCTTTGTCATCTGGCTCTGTTCGCTCAAGTTGCCAGGCACTTTTTAGCCTTTTTATCTGCCTGGTTCTTTTACTTACTTCATCCTGAATGTCTTTGCTTAGTCTTTGTTGGGACTTCCCAAATCACTTCCCCGTTCTTTGTGCCTTCCTGGTTTCAGGAGTAATGACATAAGAGGCAGACTGAAGTCTTTCTGTTGAGATGAGTGCTGGATATAGCAGATGGCCTGTTTTCACACTGATGTGAATGTTCTTTGTGCCAGGTGTCACATTGGCATGGTGTTAATTCCTCAGTTAGTGCCCTGTTAGATGCCAGTCTAATATATTTTCTCTCCTAGTATGGCAAGAGTTGCAGAGCACACTGATTTCCATACTCCTCTTTCATTAGTTTGTGAGTAGCAATAACAGGACGACGATCAAGGCCATCTTGGTGGTGCATGAAGGTACATGGAATCCAGAATTAGCTTTCACTGGGGCCTGTTTAACGTCGAATGAGAAAAAGAATTTTAAAATGAGATCCTCTGAAAAGGACGGGTTTTGCTGTGCAAGTGGGGATGTTGAGTGAGAGGTGAACAGAGCTACTTAAGAAATGGAAATGGGACAGCAGTTGGCCCTGCAACCCTGTTTCGGAGATATTTGCAGGAATATCCTTTTGTACCTTCATTGGCATTGCCCAGATGCATAAATTGGTTTTAACCTAATCCTGACTGCTGTAATTGTCAGCTGTCGGAGGGAGATAATCTGTTGAGTCTTATCACTGTGATGAGATTAGCATGACCCTCCCAGTGCCATCCAAGCACAAGCACTAATTTCAGATGAGCCGACTTTGCGCTTATGCCCCATACCATTATATGCCAGGGCAGGTGCTGTGTGGTTTAGTTTGTCGTGTAAATGATGGCTGCTGAGAGGATTTTTTTTTCTTTTTCTGAAGGGAAGTTTGAATAAAAAGTCAGTTTTTAGGGTTTCTAAAAATAGTGTATGCTGGTGATTCATCCCCTCATCTGCGGCAGCAGAGTCTGAGCCGCCCCCTGTGTTTGCAGCACAAGCTTTAGACTGACCAGTTGCTCTCTGGGCTTACTGGCACTGGTTTGTTTTCGACAGATTTTTCTTCAACAGGCTGGCCCCTTTCTCATGTGCCTAGTCGTATGTTTCTGCACCCCACCTCTCCTCCCAACAGCCTTAGGCTATATTTCTTTTGCAGAACTGACTGGTGGGCATTGCTTTTTCCAGAATGGGCATTTGTTGAGTTGACTGAGGTGACACTGCCTTTCATATTATTTGAACTGGCAGATTAGGAGTCCATAAAACTGTGCCCTGCTTCCCTATCTGGTGTGGCGGCCTGTGTTAGGTTCTGGAGCAGGCGAGCTGGAGCTGTGCGTGACTGGGTGAGCAGGCCGCAGTACTGATAAACTGATCAGTGACACATCTAAGCATAGTAATCTTGTTAGAGTCTAACATGAGGGAAACTATTTTAAGAGCTGTCGTCTGCCTTCAAAACTTTAATTGTTTACTTTCTCAAGAGAACCAATTAACACTTGGTGCCCTTTTTCGCTCCTACTGGCATGACTGTGCAGTGTTGCCTTTACTTAGCATGGATCAATGTACCATTTTTAGTGGCATAATCTACTGGCTGTTTTTGTTTTTGCTTCGTTTTGAGTGGTTCAGAGAAGATTTTAACTTGATCTCAGCTTTTTATCACATGGGCATGGTTTAAGATTTGTACTCAAGTTGACCAAGCTTGATTTTGAAAGGGCCAATAATTGTTAACTCTCCCTATTTCGGGTGTAACATGCAATACCTTGCTTGATATCAAGTTAGCTAAAGGGTGTCTGCTGAGTTTAAAGGGGGCAGGTTATGGATGGCGTCGGATGCTTGGGAAACACAGGCTTTTTCATTTGTGACGAGAAAGCTCTAGGCTGCCAGCAGACTGAACAACGGATGCCCAGTTTAAACAAAATTATTTGCGTTGTTGTCACGCGAATTGCTCCTAAACAAATATTAGCCGCATTACAGTTACTCGAGTGTCTGTGAGTGTGTGTGTGTGTGTGCACGCGCGCGCGCGAGAGTGAGAGATGGGGCAAGACAGACACACTAATAGAGATCCAGAACCAGAAATGCATGTATGTATGTAAGTGGAAGACCACTGAGCACTTGGTGAACCTTACAGTAATGTTGGGTACTCTGCTGTACTGTCATCTTCAAATGGTGCTGGCTATGAATACCTCGGTGACCTCCTCGTGGCTTATCTGGCCTGGCGGCCCAGACTGACACCAGGCCGCTGTAACTGTTGGCTTCCTCACTGCCTCAAGCTGCAGTGATGCGTGCAGCCTGAGAGGAAGGAAGGAAATGTAATGAATGGCATGAAGGAAGCCATGGGCTGGATTGCACTGGAGCGGGTGCTGCCTTCAGGAGGCTCTCGCTTTGCTTTTCACTTCATGCCTTTGTCACACATGGAGGAGCAAAGTGATTGTCCCCATGGAGCCAGCATTTCCCCGCTGCACTGGAATTCCTCAGTTGTGACGTTCCTCTAATTAAAGGCGGCTTTGTGTGTGCACTTGTGCTAATAGCATGCGTGAGTCGATGATCTGTGTGTGTGTGATGATGATTTGCCTTTTGTGTCGACATACTGTATATGTGAGAACACCAATTTATGGGAATGTTAATTTGCCACCATGCCTTTCTCTTTAGTGGGGACAAACTCTTCCTGGAAATCCTACAAGGAAACTGGGAGGTGATGGGTTGTTCTTTGTTAAAGACCACTTTTTAATACATTTTTGAAAAAATATTTGCAGTGTTTCTATGTAGTCTTATGATTGTAATAAGTGTATATGTGTGTGCATTTCTTGGCAACCACCAGCTTACACCCACAACATTTCTCCGTGTGTCTTCAAAGCAATTGCTCATGTTTACATGTGTTCTTTTGCTCAGCCAATGTAGTGCCCTGCACCAGCCCGCATCCCTCCATGCTTCACACATTTCTTCTGCACAATGGTTTGATATTGGCCAGATTGCTAGACACTTGCAGAAGAGAGTAATCAATGCTATCTTGGACTGCAGGGAACCTGTTGTGAGGCTGCCTGTCTGGTGTCTATTGACTTTGCTTTATATAGCACTGTTCGTTTCACTGTCTTTAGGTCCCTTAGCGAATGTGTGTGAGCCAGATGGCAGTGAAGGGGAGAGATGATCTGTGATTCAGCCATGTTTGTTGCTCGGTTTGTTTCTAACAATCTGCCTTGTGTCTTGTAGGTTTCCTGCTCTTCAAAGATTTTTGTATGAATGAGATTGATGAGGCTGTCCCCCAACTGAAATTCTATGAGGAGGTAAGACAAATGTTCAGAGGAGTAACTGAGCCTGTTTAACCCCATGTTTCATCCACATGCATAGGATTTGACTCTTCAGAGTATCTGTACAGATGGGGCCACTTGTAAGCAGACATGTTTCACAGAGGCTTAAGTCATAAAGAGGAATAGGCCGAGGCTTAAAATTGAAAATTAAATCAAAGGTGGTGGTGATTACAAGTACTAGTGGCAGAGCCGTTATATAGAGGATTAACACAGGGGCAGTGGCAGACAAAAATGTAATAGAGAAATTAATCACAGTCCTAGAATAGAGGTTAAAATTGAGGTCATCCGTGGGCACTAGCACATGCCACAGGCTTAAATTAGGGCCACGAGTAGGCGGGACTGTGTTTTATAGTTTCATTTTTGGCATACTACAGATGTGGGTGTATACATAGAGTCTTATTAAAAAAAAAAAAAAAAAAGGGGGTACTGCCTCGTTCAGTTCTGTAATTTTTGCATGTGACAGTTCATCTAGTCCTCCACCAGTCCTAAAATTCATTAAACTTACCCCCTATTGACAAACAAAATATAGCAGATTTGTCTTTCTCATTATTTTTTCAAGAACAGATAAGCCACACAGTTACTGATTCCTGGTTAATTAAGTGGGTGCAATATTTGAAGATGGTAGGTGCTGCTGCTATCAAGGGCCCTTGATAAGCTGTGGACTGGAAATGCATCAATATAAAAGCAAAAACTTTGTCAGTTTAATCTGGAGCAGCCAGGTTTGTCCTTGGAAGGTGTTAACACAGTAGGCACCCGCAGTTACCTTAGAAAAACAATTGCCGCTACTCTTCAATCTGGGAACCATTATAAGGGTATTTCCAAGCTGAAGTCCCGAATTCTACAGTGAGAAAGACTATTTACACATTTAGAAGGTTCAAGAATGTCTTCCCATAAATGTGCATCTCAGCAGTTCATCCAAAGATCAGAACAAATGATGGAAAGAGTGCAAAATCTGCAACTATAGTGGATCTTGTAGCTTCTGTCAGCAGTGTCAATGTTACACTTCTTGACTGTCATCAAACAAACCCTGAATATAAGTATAGCTTTTATGGAAAGGTAGCTGGGAGAAAGCCCATTCTCAGCATAGAGAACATGGAAGTAGTGCTGGGAGGTATACTGTTTCATACCGAAAACTGTTTTTTTTTTTCTGTTACGATATGGATTGTTCTTATACCGCAGTACTGGTTTAAATAGCCTAAGCAATGTTTGGAACGTGGCGCAGCAGGAAACTGTTTAAGGGGGGACCTTTTTCACTGCTACACTGCTAAACACACATGCAACGGAGTACATGTGTTAGTGGAGGTATTTTACGGTGAAAATGGACAGAGAACATTCAGAAACTGAAGCTGTAGCAGATGATAAAGTACATGATGATACAGAAGAACTTCTGTCGAAAAAAGGAGCCGTGTCTGTTGTCTGGAGATACTTTGGTCCACATCCGACCTTTTAAAACCAAACAACTATTTGCTGCAAATGCCGTTGAGCTAAAGTTGTCATCAGAGGCGGAATCACGAGCAATTTGCTGCACCACCGTAGCCGCAAACATGCTTTGGAGTACCATTAATGTATGGAACTAAGATAGGCACCCTCCACATCCTCAGGTAAATCTGAAAAAGCTAGAGGACATTTGAGTCGGACGTCACTTGTAGACGCGTTTGATAGAGGTACTGCCTACAACAAAAAAAGCAAGCGGTGGATCGAGATAACCAACGCCATTACAATCCATATAACTAACGTGTCAGTGGACAGAGATTGTTAACATTAACAGAAAGTGTAGTTGGTTTACAAAAAATATTTACTATTTATTCCTTTTCTAAGACATGTTAAGTGCAATACAACTTTTGACAAGCACCTCTGGATATTTTACTGTCTAAATGCCTCTTTGGATGGTTGAAAATATGTTGTCAAAATTATAGTTTAAGCTGTTTGCAAAATTTGTTCAATGAAAAGGTTCTATATTTTGACTACAACTGTCATGCAATGTGATTCCTTCTCTTCATTAGTGCCACCTCCTTGAAAATTATCACTTTATGGGGCAATGCAAACCTGTACTAATACTTGTGTGCACATTATAATGTTTTCTTGTACAATGTGCAATTCTCATGACAGTGGAATAGGTTATTCTTAGCCAGTCTACTGCAGTAATTGCAGTGGAAAATGTGGTTAACATCCACTCATGCATGGGAAAAAAATACTGTCGAATACCGTGAAACCGGTATAATTTTGAAAAATACCGTGATATAGAATTTTGGTCATACCGCCCAGCACTACATGGAAGAATTGCATGGATTTGCAAAATTGGATCTGAATTAACCTTAACACTGCCAAAATAATATTTTAATGGATGGATGAGACCAAAGTTGACTTGTTTGGATGATTACCAGAAGGCAATATGTGGTGCACTCATACCATGGTGCATCACCACAAGGATGTACCAACCATCAAGCAGCCTCAGAGATAGCGTGGGATTTTGCTTCAGCCCAAGACCGGGACAACTCACAATCATTGAATCCAACATGAACTACTCTTTATACTTGAGTATTCTAGAGCACAATGTGAAGCCATCTGTATTACAGCAAGAACATGACTGTAATTAAATCTTTCAACAGGTCAGTAATCTCGACCACTTCAGCAAATATACAGTTTATTGGCAGAAAAAGAAAATAATCAAAGGTTTGGAATGGTAAAGTCAATTCTTAGACCTTAGCTTCCTCGAGATGCTGTGTGGGGAGCAATGCCTTAAAAATTAATGAACTGCAGTAGCAATATAAGGATGATTGGGCCGGACTTACTTCAGTATGACCCAAGGGGGCAATGAACACTTATGAAGAACACTTACTTCAGGTTATTAATGCAAAAGGTGATTCTGCAAGCTACTGAATAAAGGGGTCTATGTATTTTTTCACACATGACTTGTGAAAGTTGTCCCTTTCTGTATGTTCGGTATGGTGTTTCGCCTGAAGGTTTTTGGACCTGGTGATGACTAGCTGGTTGATAGTTATATTGTGATATGTAAAATCATTGAATTGAAAGAGGGTGGCCTAACATTTTCACAAGACTATATATTTAGAGCAAGAGTTCCTTTGAATAAGGTGTAAACTATAGATTTAAGTACTAGGTGATAGAATTTAGAAGTGTAAGACATTGGGCAGAAAATGGAAGACTTTATTAAAGTAATAAATTGATCTTTTGTAACATTTTAAATGTTATGGATTGCATTTTCTTTGAGATAAATGGCTCTCAAGTAAAATGTTACTGGGTCAATATTTACTTTTACAATGTGGCTTTGAGGTCACCTTGGCAACACAACCCACTGTGGCTTACAGAAGCTTGTGACACGGTTCAAGCACCAAACTCCCAGTGGAATTCCTCTCAAATTGCCAGGCATGAGTCCGTGCACCTGGCACTCAAAGCACCAGGTGTAAGAAGTTTTCCTTCCTACAGGCTTGCATCAGTTTGATTCTGAGAATGGATGGGCTGTCACCTTTTCATGATGTGAAACTGAAAATTTTAAATGTCAGCTTGGTGAAGTGTCATCCAAGTGGTTGCATGGCCTTCTGCTAAGTGTGACTCAAGCAGCTTTGTGATCTTCTAGAAAAAGCACAAGACACTAATACCTTAGCACCATAGGTCTGAGGAGAACTTTATTTCGGTCAGGTCAATGCTCTGCCACAGATGACCTGTGGTCAGTACCCGCTATTAGCGCTGCTCACAGTTGCTGCTGTCTTTGTACTTTGTTATATTGCAGCCTAGTCCACTTTACTGCAGTTCTGTTGTGTTTCTGTTTTGTAGATTAAGGAATATGAGAAACTGGACTCTGAGGAGGAGCGTCTCTGCAGAAGTCGTCAGATTTATGATAAATACATCATGAAGGAGCTGCTGTCTTGCTCTCATGTGAGTAGTGTATACTACTTTCTCATTCCTGTAGAGCCTTTTTGTTGACGTCAATGAAACACATTTACTTCTGTTCTTGCAGCCTTTTTCCAAGAAGGCTGTAGACCATGTGCAGACCAACCTTGCCAAGAAACAAGTACCACCAAGCCTCTTTCAGGTGAGCCCAGAGGTCTTTGTGAAACTGGCACTATGAAGGTCATGCTTTGACAAATTGACCATTGCATTTCTGGCTGCTGTTTTCAGATACTTTATATTCCTTGAGAGACTTGGATTTTGTTTGTAGCCCTGGTGTTATAATCAAGCTTTGTATATAAAGGGAAACATACTGTATATCATGGAACATTTCAGAAACATGCATATTTCTTAACTTTACTAACTAAGAGTAGAAGCAAGCCATCTAACATAGTAAATTCAGTGAAGAAGAAGATGGTTAAAATGAAAATGAAATCTTACAGCCTTTTGGGTCCCCAAAGCTCTGTTGTTAATCCTTTCTGTTAATTTAGGAGATGTGGTGTGCATCTAACCATGAGTAGTGTTGTCACAATTGTGAACTGATGGATTTATGGAATGCAAATATTTCTAATTGGAATGGGAGAGAAAGAGAGCAAGCTGTTTCTAATCTATCCTTTTTACCCCCACAATTGTAAGTGCCAACATAACATAGCAGTAACTCCTGGCAAGAAAGCTATCTTATGTAATAATATACTACCTTAATTTGAGACTAAAATGTCAACAAAAGCTCAGAAGCAATGTCTCTATGACCAAATGGTGAACTTTGTGAGCTGGAATGTCAAAGGTCTCAATCACGAATTAAAGAGAAAGTATTCTCTCACCAAACCGGTTTAAATGCCAAGATAGTATTTTTTTACAGGAGTCGCACTTATTAAGCAAGGATCAGTTTCGGTTGCAAAGAGATTGAACTGGCCAAATATTCCACTCCAGCTATACAAAGAAAAGTAGACTTGTGGGAATCTTAATACATAGAACAATTTTGTTGGTAGTATCAGATGTAGTATCTGATTCTGAAGGGCGATATGTTACCGTTATGGATAATTTATGTAATTGTAAAGTAATTTTGATAAATATCTACCCACCCAATATGGATGATAGAGGCTTCATCCAAAACCGTATTTGAATTCCATTCCTAATGTGAACACTCATAAACTTAAAATGGCCAGAGACTTTAACTGTGTTTTAAATCGATGGGTAACTGATGTTATATACTGTTTGAAATTGGAAAAAAAAATCAGATTTTCATATAGAGGATCTGTTTAGAACTTTTTTAAAAATCTGGCAGGATCTAATCAACAACATTTTAGAGTAAGCTTTTATTTTGGGCAAAATGATTCTCTTCCCTTTTTTCTACTCTTAAAGTTTTACTGTGGCTGTTGGCCTTCCTCTCTTTCTCTTGGGTGGGGTTTGAATTGAATTTAGTTTTGTCATGTTTGACTTGTTTGTATGGAATGTTACTTGCTTTTAATAAATTCAATGAAAAATTTAAATATTAATGAAAAGTGCATACTCACTTAAGGAAAAAGCAGTTTACATGGAATTTGAAAGCTGTAAGTCCTACAGCATGTGCACTGAAAAGGCCATACTTCAAAATGAGATATGGTGGTTAGTAAAGGGTGGACCCCAGACTTGCTCAGTGTCAGCTGGGGCACAGTAGAAATGTTCTGAAGATGTCAGTTTTCATAACCATATCTCTGTCCATTTGTAGTGTCCATGCTGTCGGCAGGACTGAAGCCACTGTTCCTTTTGGAGTTGTGGTGTTGCAGTTGTTGACATTAATGATGTATAGATAACTGGGCATGTCTCTTGTTGCAGTATGTTTCAGGGATGTGATCTTCCAATATTTGTAGCTCAAGTATAACAGAAGCAAAATGTTCACCAATTAGAATTTTTACAGTAAGTGCAGTGACACTGTACAATTACCAAGTGGGACTCTGTGTCTGCAGAGGTTTAGGAATAGATGTGGATTTATCAAGTGTCGGAGCATTTTGCCATTTATTGGTATCTTCTGTGTCCCTCAACTCAAATATAAAGCCCCTCAATCCCATACACCAGTGCCTTGCCCAGTGAATTCTTTCAGGAACTTAAGCGTACCTACTGTTTTGCTCCTTAAACATTGCCTAGCATAACACCTGGCACTGAAATTGTGTTCATTCATATACACCGGCAACCACTGCATCAAATGAACCTGATCAGTTGGGTATCTGGACACCTTTACCAATACTTGACCACGCAGGAACCTGGCACTGACAGCTGGCTTTTTTTTCTTCCTCACTGTACCTGGTAGGAGACCATGAACAATCCGTACAGCAAATACTGTAGATGAACACCTTGTTCACATATGCATGCTTACCCCTTTTGTTTTTTAGCCATACATTGAGGAGATCTGTGACAGTCTTCGTGGCAAGATATTTCAAAAGTTCATTGAAAGGTATGCCTATAGTCATATGACATGTCTGCTCTGTGCTCCAGCATAGCCTGAAGTGCACTGTGCGTTTGAGATTCTATTGTTCTGTTTAGTACTTAGGTAGGTGATCACAGCAGGTGACTATTTTATTACTGTAGTGTGCTAATTTCTCATAAAACTAAAGAGAGTCTATTCTTAAAAAGTGCCTCAGGAACGGAGGGCCCTTGTGAGCTGGATTCTTCTCTTTTTCTGTACAGTGATAAATTCACTCGTTTTTGTCAGTGGAAGAATGTGGAGCTGAACATACATGTAAGTTGCTTGTTTCTTCCTTAATGAGCAGATCTTGAGTGCCACTGCTAGTTCTGGTATTATGTAATTAATAAAAAAAGCTCTGAAGGAGCTAGTCAGGCCAGTTTTAGAACAGTAATTGTTAACAGGCATTCTGTCCTCGTTTGGAGAGTCAAGAGGATGTGTGAAGTCTGGTGTTTGCTCTTAGACGAAAGATAAAGTTTGACTTGGTTAGTATGACTCCTGTTTATAATGAAAATAATAAGCAGTCTGCCCCATCTTATTGGCCTGCTGGAGCAGTGATGGGATACTACCTAGCTGGTAACATTCATTCTAATTAGTAATAAGTTTATCCTGGAACTCAAAAAGCAACTGTTTAGGACTCGGATAGTACAGTTCCCCCTACTCTTTTAAGGACAATTGCATGCCACCTAGTAATAAAAGAAGACAAGCTGATCTCATACTCAGAAATGCAACTCCTTTACGACAGTTTAGTACGACCTCCTAATACTAAAATGTTTGATTTATTTTTGTACAGCTACAGTATACTTTTATATGTTTGGTCTTTGCCAAGCTGACCTACTGGTGGGCATGTGGGTATCTCCTTTCTTAGTCTTTGTGCAAGTATATTCTCTGAGCTAATGCTGTGTTGTTTCACTTCCCAGTTGACAATGAACGATTTCAGCGTTCACAGAATTATTGGCCGAGGTGGCTTCGGGGAGGTCTACGGCTGCAGAAAGGCAGACACTGGAAAAATGTAAGATTGCCTGTGGAATTGTGTTCTCTTTGCTCTTTCTGCAGTCGTGTATTTTCAGTTGATTGTTGCATATTTCAGTAAATCTGTATATTGCACTTGCTGAATTTGAAATGCCCGTCTTTCTTTGTAGGTATGCCATGAAGTGTCTGGACAAAAAAAGAATAAAAATGAAGCAAGGAGAGACACTGGCTTTGAATGAGAGGATCATGCTGTCTCTTGTCAGTACAGGGGTATGTACAAGCGGCTGTTTGGCCTTCCTGAATGCTAATGAAACTGATAGAACCTCTGGTTTAATCCTACTTACTTATGATTCCAGTAATGGGGACATCTTGCTTGTTGTTTTCATGACCTGACCATCTTATTAATAAACAATGTGTAGATGCCGAAGCGCAAGTCTGCTGTCCAGAAATTACCTGCTTCACACTATCATGTCTCCCCCTGCAGGACTGTCCCTTCATTGTGTGTATGACCTATGCCTTTCACACTCCAGACAAACTCTGCTTCATCCTTGACCTCATGAATGGTGAGTGTATAACTTTAGGGTTATCTGCTGTGTAAAGATTTGTGGTCACGGTCTTCACTTTCAAGGTGTTATAATTATTTCTTTCTCGTCTGGTCACAGTTGTCTCACCTCTCTTCCCTGGCTTGGGATTTTTCCTTGCAGCTCTCTGACTATTTCTCTTTTCTCTGACCATTTATCACCCTTGATGCCTTCACTGTGGGCTCCTTCTTCCTTCAGTATGTTTTACTGAGAGCTAGTAGTCACTCTGACGTCTATGTTGATTTCCAGGAGGAGACCTGCACTACCATCTCTCTCAGCATGGTGTGTTTTCTGAGAAGGAGATGCGCTTCTATGCAGCAGAGATCATCCTGGGACTTGAACACATGCACAATCGGTTTGTGGTGTACAGAGACCTCAAGGCATGTGATTACTGTTTGAATTGGTCTCTGAATGATCAGATTGTAGTTTTGTTTGTGAGTATCTCCTTTCATTTCACTGATTGTCTTATCTTACAGCCTGCAAATATCCTTTTGGATGAGCACGGACATGTCCGGATCTCAGACCTTGGCCTAGCCTGTGATTTCTCAAAGAAGAAACCACATGCCAGTGTGTGAGTATGATGTTTACGGCTCTGGTGGTTAACTACAATCTGTTGCCTTTGGGTGAAAGAACTAGCCAAAGTCGTCATTTATGTGCAAACCAGATCATCCATGATTTAATAAGGCAGGAAGTAAAGGCTTAGCCAACATCCAGTAATTGTTATTGTTTGTTAAACACGGTAGTATGAATAGTAATTTAATGTTAGATTTTGGGGGTACAGTTCCCCTTTTTCGGGCAACTCATGCATCTAATAGTCATTACTCAAAACATCCTTGACTAGCTGCCATTAGGGCTGCCACTCTGATTTGTCCGTCCCAGTTGCATGCAGTGAATTCTGTTGACGGGGATTATAAACAAGTCTTTTATACAGTACTTCACTTAAGGGGGCCTTTAGTGCATCCTGTAATGCCTAGCCCATGTTCAGATGTCTTCTTTTAATCCTACTATGTCACGATTAATGCAGAATTTTTCATAAAGACCTGAATGATTACATATTTTTGCATCTCTAAAATAATTTTGGCATAAAAACAAGCACCAGTATTTTTTTAAAGGTGTTGTAATTTGTAAGAATTCTATGCGTGACCTTTTAGAAAGGTGGTCATTGTCCGGTGTGTATCCGAAATCCTGACAAGTTCTTAAAAAAAAATAATAATAATAATAATAATAACATTGTCATGACTTGCTGGTTTAAAAAATAGCTTTTTGATAGTGTCATGTTTCTAGATCAGGGGTGTCCATCTCCAGTCCTGGTAGGCCGCAGTGGCTGCAGGTTTTCATTCTAACCCTTTTCTTAATCAGCCAGCAGTTTTCACTGCTAATTAACTCCTTTTCCCTTCATTTTAGTAGCCCAGTTTATAAAGATTCAGTCTTCTGATTTGTTTCATTTCTTCATTAAATGGCAGCCAAACAGAACTGAGATGTGAAACGAGCCAACAGATGACCACGTAAACTGGAATGTCAGACTCCAGCCAATTTCACTCCAAGCAGTTACTTAATGAGAAGCCAATTCTTGCTGTTAATTAAAGCTGTTATTGAATATCATGACTTGTTGCTGCTCTCATTCTACCACAGCAGACTGTTGATTTTCTGTTTTCTCCTAAGACCACCATCAAGATGTTTTGGTGACCTGAGAACACAAACATGACCGAAACCTTCACATCTCTTTATTTTCAGGTTAACTGGTCACGTGGTCATTGTTTAGCTGCTCATTAATGAAAAAGAAACAACTAAGAGGTCTGAATCATGTCAATTAAAACTGAGAAAAGACACGTTAATCAGCAGCAAAAACGGCTGACTAATTAAGAAGATAGTTAGAATGAAAACCTGCAGCACATGCGGCCCACCAGGACCAGAGTTGGACACCCCTGTTCTAGACAGTGTGTCTCTTCCAAATTGTGTTTGATTACATCTATAGCACATGGCGCTCTCTTTTAAACAATAGCCATTTTGTTTGTTTAATAGACGTGGGGGCAGACCTTGTGGTAAACTTGAAAGCTCTCTATAACTTGTACTAGTTCATATGTTTCTGTTTCTAAGGCTGTGTTTGTATAAAGTATCGTTTATAATTTGTTACCCATTACGAAATCACCTGCATATTTTAAATTCATACAGTGCATCCAGAAAGTATTCACAGCGCATCACTTTTTCCACATTTTGTTATGTTACAGCCTTATTCCAAATTATTATTATTATTTTATTATTAAATTATTATTATTATTTATTATTATTAATTATTGTGAATTTCCCCTTGGGATTAATAAAGTATCTATCTATCTATCTATCTATCTATCTATCAAAATGGATTAAATTCATTTTTTTCCACAGAATTCTACACACAACACCCCATAATGACAACGTGAAAAAAGTTTACTTGAGGTTTTTGCAAATTTATTAAAAATAAAAAAACTGAGAAATCCCATGTCCATAAGTATTCACAGCCTTTGCTCAATACATTGTCGATGCACCTTTGGCAGCAATTACAGCCTCAAGTCTTTTTGAATATGATGCCACAAGCTTGGCACACCTATCCTTGGCCAGTTTCGCCCATTCATCTTTGCAGCACCTCTCAAGCTCCATCAGGTTGGATGGGAAGCGTCGGTGCACAGCCATTTTAAGATCTCTCCAGAGATGTTCAATCAGATTCAAGTCTGGGCTCTGGCTGGGCCACTCAAGGACATTCACAGAGTTGTCCTGAAGCCACTCCTTTGATATCTTGGCTGTGTGCTTAGGGTCGTTGTCCTGCTGAAAGATGAACCGTCGCCCCAGTCTAAGGTCAAGAGCGCTCTGGAGCAGGTTTTCATCCAGGATGTCTCTGTACATTGCTGCAGTCATCTTTCCCTTTATCCTGACTAGCCTCCCAGTCCCTGCCGCTGAAAAACATCCCCACAGCATGATGCTGCCACCACCATGCTTCACTGTAAGGATGGTATTGACCTGGTGATGAGTGGTGCCTGGTTTCCTCCAAACGTGACGCCTGGCCTTCACACCAAAGAGTTCAATCTTTGTCTCATCAGACCAGAGAATTTTCTTTCTCATGGTCCGAGAGTCCTTCAGGTGCCTTTTGGCAAACTCCAGGTGGGCTGCCATGTGCCTTTTACTAAGGAGTGGCATCCGTCTGGCCACTCTACCATACAGGCCTGATTGGTGGATTGCTGCAGAGATGGTTGTCCTTCTGGAAGGTTCTCCTCTCTCCACAGAGGACCTCTGGAGCTCTGACAGAGTGACCATCGGGTTCTTGGTCACCTCCCTGACTAAGGCACTTCTCCCCCGATCGCTCAGTTTAGATGGCAGGCCAACTCTAGGAAGAGTCCTGGTGGTTTCGAACTACTTCCACTTACGGATGATGGAAGCCACTGTGCTCATTGGGACCTTCAAAGCAGCAGAAATTTTTCTGTAACCTTCCCCAGATATGTGCCTCGAGACAATCCTGTCTTGGAGGTCTACAGACAATTCCTTTGACTTCATGCTTGGTTTGTGCTCTGACATGAACTGTCAACTGTGGGACCTTATATAGACAGGTGTGTGCCTTTCCAAATCATGTCCAGTCAACTGAATTTACTACAGGTGGACTCCAATGAAGCTGCAGAAACATCTCAAGGATGATCAGGGGAAACGGGATGCACCTGAGCTCAATTTCGAGCTTCATGGCAAAGGCTGTGAATACTTATGTACATGTGCTTTCTCAATTTTTTTATTTTTAATAAATTTGCAAAAACCTGAAGTAAACTTTTTTCACGCTGTCATTATGGGGTGTTGTGTGTAGAATTCTGTGGAAAAAAAATGAATTTAATCCATTTTGGAATAAAGCTGTAAGATAACAAAATGTGGAAAAAGTGATGCGCTGTGAATACTTTCCGGATGCACCGTAATTGTACAAAAATGTACAGCATGAACTAATCAAAAGTAGTAAACAAAACAACTTCAGCCCCCACAGAAAGCAAAATAGACTGAGTAATGTTGATATTTTTATGGAATAGTAAACGGCAATTTCAGAATTTCCACTAAATCACAGGCCTGGAGTTACATGGACCAAAAAAGTAAACAGAGTTTTGTGTAACTGTAGGGGGACGCATGGGTACATGGCTCCTGAAGTTCTGCAGAAAGGCACAGCATACGACAGCAGTGCTGACTGGTTTTCCTTGGGATGCATGCTCTTCAAACTTCTTCGAGGGTAAGTGGCTGTCACTTGGCTGGATATGCTGTTTACGGTGTAGTCTCCTGTCATAGGAGGCTGTCTTTTAGTGTGCGTAGCATGGTTTCAGAGTTTCATCCTGCCCCTAAATATCTGTTCTAGGGCTTTCAATTTGTTGCTAACGCCATGGCACTTCAAACCTTACACATCAATACCGAATTTTGCTTCATCACAGAGATTTCCAGACACACCATATTTTGTCTTGACTTCATTTTTAGAATCTGTGAACTTCATATACATTCATCATCCAAGATCAGGCACTAGTCTATTCATATATTTTTGTCAAATTCAACTTCTTCTGCCTTCATAGCTGACATAGTGTTCCCAGTACCTGAAAGGCGTTTTCCACTGCTGATGAATGTTCCAGTGGACATGGAGAATGTCCTCTAAATGTATATTCTGTATTGTGCTCTTAGGTTACTGACATTCCTTTGATTGCCGGAAAGTGTCATTTTATGGAGAGCAAGTGTGGGGTATTCTGACACTCTGGCCCATTATCACAGCCTGGCTTCAATTGATTTGGCTGCTTCTGAAAGGTGTCTTTTTCTGATACCCATAGTGGCAACACTATGACAGTGTGAAGTGTTCAGTTTTCAAACTATAGTGCCTGATAGAGGACAACTCCATTTAGAATTTTTAGCACTTGTTACTGTTGAACATCCCCGTTAGTGTCTAGCACCAGACCCCAGAGATGCGCTGCGCCTACTCAGAGCATCAGGGCTGCCTTTGATGTCCCTCATAAAAGGGCAGCTGAACAGATTCCAAAGCTTGGCTGGTCACACAACAGACTACCACAGGGGATTGTTGATTGATGTTGTGGCCCTTGAACTTGAATCATTGACTGGCCACTTCAAAGCCATGAGATTGAGAAGCAGGCCTTTGATTTCATGGAGGAGTTAGACTCTTTAACCTGTGCTTCACTGTTTTGGAGTTTGAAAAAAATTAAGAATTTACTGAAATTGGTTACAAAGCCCTGGAAACCATCGGCAGTCTGTGTTGGTTTTTTGTAAAGCGCATATGAAGCACCTTTTTTTAAATCCTCTCTTATTTGTCCCCTCTACAGTCACAGTCCCTTCCGGCAGCACAAAACCAAAGACAAGCATGAAATTGATCGGATGACCCTCACAATGGTAAGCATCTGGCAGGTCTCAGGTAGTGGATTCTTGTCTGATGTTTTCTACGTCATTGTTGCCGTAAGGGTGGTAAGACACCTTATGGTGATATTCTGATGATCATGAAGGAAAAGCGTACTGGGCGGTAAGAGAAAGGCTCTGTGACTCATTGGACTTGGGGTTTTGTGACGACTGAGAATGAAAGGTGATCAGAGATGAGGTTGGTGTTGGGGACTCCAGACTAGTAATAATTAGCACCTTAGAAGTCATTCAGGAGATTTTCTTTCTTGGCTTTGGCCTGTCTACTTGAGTCTCAACTTTCCCACATTATGCTTCATTTAGTTTTCATTTCTGTGTTGTATCTTTGTGTTTTCCAGAATGTTGAGCTGCCAGATTCCTTCTCCCCAGAGCTGAAGTCTTTGTTGGAGGGGCTTCTTCAGCGTGATGTGGCTAAGAGGCTTGGCTGTTTAGGCCGTGGGTAAGTATTGGCGATTGTGTGGTCATTTAAAGTATGGGCGAGAGGTGAAGGGTACGGGATTGTAGCAGGTGGGGAGGTGAACAGTGTTGCTCGCTGGAGGGAGACAATTGAGATTAGATAGAAGTGGCCAGGGTATTATGAGGAGAGAAGTGTGGAATGGCCCAAGTTGCAAAGAGGTGGTCGTGTGAAGGTGAGTTGCTCAGATTGTAGTTTATTGGAGGGGCTGATAGTAGTTATTAATGAAGGGTTAGAGGGGATTAGAATTCTTCCTTGGGTGTGAGGTGAGAGAACAGAGAAGAAATGCCCTTTATTATATTCAGGAGTTAACTGCTGGGTTTAGGACATTTGTAAGCAAATGGGCTGGAGTAACCCAGAAAGCTCAGCCGGAGTGTTTCCCGGATCGAGACCTTGTACGATCACAGGAAATTAATTGAATTTGGGAATATGGGCAGTAGGGGAGGATAACAAATTGCAAGGCTGCACGTGCAGATTGCCACGGCAGCTACACATTACATGTTGATGTTAATGAGTCAGTCATAAGAGATTCTGGCAGAGATGTAAAAAGACTTTTTGCAAAGTCAAATTGGCCGTCCAGTGGGCTTGGTCAGAAGTGAGGCTGTGGTGAAACTGCAAGCACCCTGCTTATCTGGTGGAAACTCCGCTTTGGGCAGCTTTTGGGTCCTTTAAAATGCTTCCTTTGGTGTTTGGCTTTAGTTTTCCAACTCTTGTCTCCAGTATTGGTCTAGAATTCAGCTTTGTAATTTGAGTACATTGTGCAACACAAAAATGCCAAAGTGATGCGCTGCTCCCCAACTCACTTCAGTTTATTCTAAATCAGAGGCACTTGTGAGATCCATGCTTTCGAATGTTTTGCACACTTTTTCAGTTTCCGTGACCACCTTAGCTGGTGTCAAGAGTTTTGAAGTGTGGAAGCCATCGCTGTGGGAGATGCTCAGGTGGCATTGATTCATTTGAACAAATAAATCCCAGTACATTTCTTGGTGGTTAGACAAGGTGTATGAAGACAAATCTGTATGAAGTCCACTCTGGAAACAGAGATGAGAGCGGGTAGAGATATACCTCCCACTGCCAGCTCATCGGTGTGCCATCACATGTGACGTTACTGGGGCCGCTTTCTGTAGCACTGCCAGTGTTGATTAACAGCTGACTTTTCTCCAGGGCTCACGAAGTCAAGGAACACCCATTCTTCAAGGGAATTGACTGGCAGCAGGTCTATCTACAAAAAGTGAGTTGTGCTATCAACGCTAGCAGTGTTATTGTAGTCTGCTAGTTCTCAGCTTTGTCTGGTTAGTACCAGCACCTTCAACCAGTGCCACTCGCACCTTCTTCACTGCTAATGGCATCTTCTTCTGTTTAGTATGCACCTCCTCTGATTCCGCCACGGGGAGAGGTGAATGCTGCGGATGCCTTTGACATTGGTTCCTTTGATGAAGAGGACACTAAAGGCATCAAGGTAAGAAGGACTTTGTCGCACTCTCTTTTTTTACCACTACTATCACTTGTGTCTAAAGCTGTATGAAATGCTGAAACCATTTCTTCTCATGTGGCATTTCTACTCATTTTTTGTGCTGTTGTGTTTCTTCTTGCCTGCCGATGGCCTACTCAGTTTCCTCATTTGTGTCAGTTGTATAATTACTTCTCATCAAGATTTTGGTCTTTGTGCCATCTTGTGCTGCTCTTCAGTCTATCTTTAGTTTATCTTTCTGTCTTAACTTTCGCCGCGATCGTGTTCATGCTTTGCAGCTGCTGGACAGCGATCAGGAGCTCTATAAAAACTTTCCTCTGGTGATCTCCGAGCGCTGGCAGCAGGAAGTGGCAGAGACGGTGTATGAGGCTGTCAATGCTGACACAGACAAGAATGAAGCAAGGAAGCGAGCGAAGAACAAGCTGCTAGGCCACGAGGAAGGTGAGCAAGTGGACCGCCCCAGAGCTTGTACAGAATTGGCTCTGTGGCCTCGGGATCCTCCAGATTTGTTGCTGGGTGTGGGGCCCATGTGAGGGGGCGCGCCCTTTACCTTTTTCCTTTTGTCTTCTCTCAGACTACGCTTTGGGAAAAGACTGCATTATGCATGGCTACATGCTGAAGCTGGGGAACCCTTTCCTGACCCAGTGGCAGCGACGATATTTCTACTTATTTCCGAATCGTGTAGAGTGGAGAGGGGAAGGCGAGTCAAGGGTAAGAGCAGGTTTTTATCCTTTGATGATGTGGAGTTTATGACCCATAGCAGTACACTAATGAGCAGGTTTTAGTAGCTGCACTGGGATGATGACGTTGTACGGACAGCAAGCACGGCTAATTATTTCAGGTAATGGGCACAGAGGGCTGCACACTCCATTCTGGCACACTGTTTGGACTTGAAGGAGAAGCCCTTTGGTCAGTCCAGATAATGGACACTCAGAGGCACTGGGTGTGAGCAGCTTGTCCCTTTTGATTTTGTGCTCATGTGCCACTCACAGCTCCTTGTCATTAGTATAGTAGCCCAGTGTCAAAGATCAATACGACAGACATGTTTCTGTTTTTCTGTTTAGGAGACCTGGAGTGTCTATAAAAAGCGTAAACTGGTAAGAATTCCTCAGGCCGATAGCATTCCAGTGATGGGATCCTATGGCTGTGTGCTTAGCTTTGGGGGTGCATCACTGGGGATACTCTGTCTTGTCCTGTAGAAAAGGGAGGTAACAGAAAGGATTGCATATTGTAGACCAGAAGAAACCGTTTTGTCATGTCCCTCATGTTCATTCAGCAGCCGTGTCCCCTACTTCCGTATCTACTCAGTGATGTCCAGTCCTGCAGGTGACTAAGTAGCACTGCCTCCTATTTCAGCGTGCACTAGATGTGCTTCATGGACATTCAGACAATATATCTCAACGCTTAACAAAACTTCTCCCTGAGCCATTATTACCCCAGAACTCATTGCAAATCCTTTTCCCACCCAAAGTTTTGATCACCTGCTGGTGTGGTGGCAGTGATACAGTTGTGTCAACCACAAGTCACCCTAGATGGACCCACAGTACCAAATACTGTAAGTCCTTCCTGTTCCTACTCCATGTGGACGGCCACTGTGAGCTACTTGTAAAGCCCTCTGATTTACTTGACTCTTCATCCATACAAGGCTTCTCATAGTTTGCATCTCACAAAGTCCTTTCCAACTCTGGAAATTTCATGACACATCCTAAAACAATGCTTAGCTTCCTTGTGTTCACCTAACATTTGTGTTTGTGTGTGTGTGTGTTTTGTTTCTTTCTTGGCTCTGTTTCTGCCCCCAGACTCCATTTTTGGCTCGCCACTCTTTAACCTTGCTCCCATCTGGTGTTGTCTTGTCTCTTATGAGTGCAACCCCTGAAGTTCCTCTGACCCTTTGGACTGGAGGTCTTCCTGTCCCCTTGCTTTCTCCTGTGGATCAGTTCTTCTGCTAGTAGTGCTTTCTGACTGACCCCCATTGAGAGGTCTCTCACACTTGGCACACTCCAGCTAAATCAGGGAGCAATCGTGGTGCACTGCACCTCAGGACAACCCGAAGCAAACGCTTCCTAGGACTGATTTGAAAGGCTCTGTCCCTAAATGTCCAGCACACTTCTTCCTCGGAGCCCCATGTTAAAAGTTGTATTTGTTAATGTTTTTTCCTCTCATTCTCCTTTTCTGCTCCACAGCAAAACCTGCTAACGATGGAGCAGATTGTCTCGGTGGAAGAGACGCAAATAAAAGACAAGAAGTGCATCTTGTTACGAATCAAAGGAGGGAAGCAGTTTGTTCTGCAGTGTGAGGTGAGAGCACGCTTTTATTCAAGACAACTCCAATTTTGACCTTGTGATATACTCGAGCAAGTTTGTCGCATTTTGTCATGGTGGGTGTGTGGGGAACGGGGCCTTCAGCGAGCTTTGAGAATTGACACTTGGGGCCGTGGTTGCATAACTCAGAACAGAACCTTGGATCAGCGTGCTTCGGACTGCCCTGCTGATGTAAGGTCGACATGATTGGAGTTTCCATGAGTTTTGCTTTCTTTGCAGAGTGATCCCGAGTTTGTGCAGTGGAAGAAGGAGCTGACAGAGGCCTTCCTTGAAGCCCAGAAACTGCTGCGTCGGGCCCCCAAGGTCATTGTCAAGACACGGGCTCCCGTCGTGGAGTTGTCCAAGCCTCCGTTGACCCACCGAAGTAGCAATGGTCTCTAGAGAAGGGACAGAATGCTTCTCCTCCGTGACAGTGCCCCCTGGCGCCCGGTCCCCTGCTTGGTTTCAGCATCGGACAAGGACGTTTGTATATATTTGATGACATATCACAAGATGTTAATTTTTCTCCTCGGGCCGGAGGCCGCACTGTGCTACTGTATTTGGCTGGGTGTCCCTCCCAGCTCACTCGTTTATTTTGTTTTTAATTTGACTGCGGCAGCTTGGGAAAGTGAAAGTGTCTTGGATTCCGCTTACTCTGAGCCCCCCCACAGCCCCTCCTCTCCTGGCATCTTGTGTTTTTTTCCACCATTTTTTTTTTTTTTTTTTATTTAACCTTTGAACTTAATTGGTGAAAAGAGCCAGCAGGAGGCAATGTGGCTGCTTTATTTTGTTTGGAAATAAGAAATTAATGTGAATTTGGGGCAGGGGTAGTGGTCCCACCAGGCAGCCACCCTGGAGACCATTTTTATCTTCGTACATGTTTGCTGCAGCATCGCCAAGGGAGCCCCTCCACGTAACTCCCACCCTCTAGCGACTCCAGCCCCTTGGCTGGCATCTCCTTTTAGTGGATCTGCTGGGAGAGACTCTGGTTTTGCTTGGACAACTGGAGGGGAAGCAGAAACACGTTGTGTGTGGGTGGGTGGGTGGGGTGGGGGGGGCTTTGAAAGGGGCCCAGGGGTCAATGGGGTAGTTTTGTTCTCTGCATTTTTGTTTTTTTTACGCAAGCCTTTGTCTGTTTTTTTTTCTCTCAATGTGCCATAAGGTGCCAAGGAAGTGAACATGTCTGAGTGTTGCAAATGATGGCATTTAAAATAAAAAATGCCATGTTCACTTAAGCAGGGATTGGGTGGGAATTTGACCGGCTTTTTAGTTGGGCTTTTATCTTCAATTTTTATTTGTACGTGCCACTGTGATTTTCATAATAGAAAGCTGGCAGTGCCCATGAAGAGTCAAGGACTTCTTTCCAGTCCAGTGTCCTGCCGGCGAGTCTGAGACAAGGTCTGTATATTTGAATTTTGTTTCTTTTTCTTTTAAAAGAGGAGAAAGGCATCTTCACCCCGGAAACAAATGGAGGGCCAGCGGATTGCTCGCTGGCGCCCTCTGCTGGTTTCCCTGATTCCTGGTTATGCGTTGCCTGTTGAAGTGCTTAGTGTGATTCTGGCTGCAGACACAGGCTGGGCTTTGGTGGGCGTGTGATTTTACATTTACATTTACATCATTTAGCAGACGCTCTTATCCAGAGCGACTTACAACAGTGCTTAGTAGTCTACGACTGTTCTTCAGTCTTTAAGGCTAGGATTAAATCTACTGTCATTAAACAAGTTACCGCTGACCAAGTTGTATACAAAACCCTGCTAGAAGAAAATAGTAAGTTAGTACAAAATTTTTTTTTTTTTGAAAAAAAGGGTAGAAAAAAAAGTATGGGGACTTTAGTCCAAGTGCTGTTGAAAGAAGTGTGTCTTCAGGCGACGTTTGAAGACTTGATTAGTCCAGGGTCAGGTGATTAACATGGGGTTGCCAGGGAGAGGGACACTCCTGCCTGGCGAAGGACTGAATTAAGTAAGGTCGGGAAGAGTGGCAGAAAATGAAATGCACTGCATGCCTTGTGGCACCTGTGTGTACTGCTGCGCTCTACTGGTGCCATTCTCATTCTAATGATACTGCAGCTGGCACTGCTGGTTTTCCCCATTCTCTTTATAGCCTCCGTGGTTTTTAAGCTGGTACTAGTTGCAGTGGCAGCACAAGTTTCCGAACACACGTGTGCCAACACCCAATGTGTTGGTTGTCTTGGTAGTCGTTTTAGATTCCTTTTATGAAAACCAAAGTCAGGCTCTCTGATTTCTGCTCTGCCTTAAAGTGGTTAGGCAGGGGGTCTGCCAGGTTTGTGAATCGTGGCAAAGTTGGCACAGCTCTTTCTGCCAGTCTTACCACCTTTGCTTTCTCGAATCTTGCCTTGGCCAGAAAAGCCCTCTTCATCTGAAATATATAGATAGATAACAAGATATTTTTGGATAATTGTTGGCCCAGGGATTTTTTTTTTATTGTGTTAATCTTTATTAAAAACAAATGAAATCTAGCAGAACTGGACTAAGTTCAGAATCGGCTGGCCCGCTTTAAGGAGACTGGTGGTGGGTTTTATTAGTTTTGGGGGTTACAAAAATCAAGCACACTGAACACCTGCAGCTGCACAGCTTCCAGTTTGGGTGAAGCGGTTACTGGTAGCCCTGCACCCCCAGAGAACTGGGATGATTCTCCTGCCAGTGTCTTTATTCTTGCTGTTTGTTGTATGTATTTATTTTTTGTAAATTCTCTCCACTAAATCGGCAGGAGTGGTACGTGTGATTTGTTTTCCCCCCTGCCGCCACCCCTTTGGGGTACACGAATGTTACTTTTCAAACGCAGTGTTAACGTTTCCTCACGTTGGTGTGCAGCCGACTGCCGGATGTGTCTTTCCCTGCCGGATCCACGGGATTTCTGTCGACGCCAATTGCAAAGAGCCCCCCGATTCATCACGGGTTTGGGAGTCTGCTGCTGCAGTGGATTTGTAAATATCTTTAGATATTGTAACTATAAGATTCATAATTTGTTTTATTCTGGGTTTTCCTATTTATTGTGTGTTCTGGAGAGTCGTAGGTGTGCTCCTGGTAGAAACCCTCACTGCACGTCTCTCCCTTCAGCACCATGTTTATTCCCGGTTTACATTCGTGAAAGGTTTCTCTCTGTGATGTGCCATGCCTGGTAATGGCAGCTGCTGCTAGCCGGGCTCCTTTACTTTATTTTGCCCCCTTTTTTATTTTTATTTTTTAAATTCTTTTTGAATTCTCTGTTCTGATTTGGGACAGTTTAGGGATGCTTATGTGTGTTGGTGAAACTGCTCGTATTAAAGAAAACAAACCCAGCATATGTGGGGCCTCTCATCTGGTCTGCTGCTTTCTTCTGCTCTCCGTGTGCCTTTTGGGTTGGGGTCGCGCCACCGTGGGTGGGCACCAGCTCATTACTGTGTCTGTCACACATTGTGAACATCATCTTTATATTTTTGTTGTTTCTGGAACTCTTACACTGTTTCTGTATCGGGAGTCCTGGCCTTGGCAGTGACTTGGATGGGGAGGGAGGGAAGACATTTATATGTGGAGCCTGTTCATGCAGCATTGGGCACAAGGCAGGAATGGGCACTGTGCCAGCCTACCACAGGGTTCACACACACATTTCAGGTTTAATGTCATGTGTACACCGGGCATGATGCGATGGAATCTGTACTGGCATGTCTGCTCTGAACAGTGACAACGGCCCACACAAACAGTAGCCAGCGGAGTCAGTGCCATAGGTGCTTTATGGGCTCCAGTTTGTCTGCATCTCTGGTGCTTCCTTCTATGTTGCAGTATTTGGCATTATGGGTGCCTGTGGATAGAAGCAGCCACTGAATCTCCGGGTGTGACTGCCAGTGGCCCAGAAGGGAAGAGTAAGAAGAGTGACGTGCAGGACGGCGGAGGTCTTTGATCATCCTGATTGCCATCCAAAGGCAGTGACTTTTATATCTGTATGTGCTAAGCAGAAAGCAGGCTGGCACCAGTCACATTCTGTGCCACTGTCGCCAACCAGGGGCAGTACCACAGCCAGGCACCTCTAGAAGTCTGTGAGTACAAATGGAAGCTTTCCTAAGACATGACGGATAAGAGCTAAAATGCGACCTTGAAGATCAATCAGAAATGTACAAGTGGTCCAACCTGCATGACTGGCATAGAGCCATATGATGATAAAGCTGGTGCAGCTCTTTGGGCCCAAGCATGCGCTGAGGAAGAGGAGCACAAATGTGTGACTTGACACACTTCAGGTACAAACGGGATGAATTGTGAATGCTGGCTGGTTATCTAACGTCTCTTGTTGTTGTTACGGGGATGCCATGCGCTCCGCGACGTCTAATGTAGTTGGCAGCTAATGGCGGTTTCAGCCAGGCAAGTGGGCCCACCGCTTCAGAGTTTACGGTCTGCACCAGACGGGCCAGGCCCTCGCTATACGAGGTTAGAAACGGCGGGCTGGGTTGTACTGGAGCTCCGACTGTCATGGCCGAGTTTCCCAGTTTTGCGCAGGGCACTAGTTGTAAAATGGCACGGAGCACTGGTGTCCTGCGTGTGGGGAGGGCGTAGTGACGCAGGAGTGGCTGGCGGGTGACACACATTGGTGGTGGCAGCAGTGAATCCTCACTGTCTGTGTGAAGCACTTGGTGTGGGTTAGGAAAGCGCGTTATAGATGGTATTAATTCACTTTTATTAAGGTGTTGCCGTATGCGTGGATCTCCCATGGAAAGCCCTTCTGCATTACGCAAGTTCAGAGGTGTAAATAATGTGAAGGCGTCTGTAGCGGTAAAGGAAAATAACTGCGACTGGTAGTGAAGTTATACTCTTAACAATGAGGCACTGCATAATGTGAGGAGTTAAAGTAGGGGGGTGTCAGCGCCGGGCCCGACCCCACGCCATCTCGCCACTTTAACCGAAGGCCTCTGAGCCGGTAAGCCAGTGGAGATGAACCCCTCTAAGCGCTGTGCGCTGTTAAGAGAGTGGGCACCACCCTGAGCAGAAAGATGGGGTGAAACAAGCGTGAATTACAGCAACGTAATTGTTAAAAATAAAATGAACGTGTTAAAAAAAAAAAAAAAAAAGTTTCGTGCCACATTCCACATTAAAGAAGGAAGAGCGATGGGGTCACTGGGATTGTAATGTGACGTTCGCATCACAAAATACACGGCGGTTCCGCGGAGGGAGACCCCCGTGTCAGTCCTCTGCTAGTCACACCGCCGTCCCTTCGGTTTTGTCTCGCCTGCCGCCCAGTTTCGCTGGCGTGTACTGACCCCTCTAGGTGACAGATCCTAGTGCCGCCCCGTGTCCCCTCCCCGCCTGCCGCGTCCCTCCAGCTGCTCCTGTCAGTCTCCTCCTCGGCCGCCCCTGGAGACTGTTGCCAGGGTAGAAATAGCAACTGCTCGTCTGTGATTGGCTGCCTCCACATCAAGTTATTTATACGCTGAAGAGTGCAGTTTCTCAGGTACTCGGGTCCCTTAATATGGAGTCGTGCCCACCTCCAGTCGACTTATCCCAGTCCTTGTATTTCGTAGACCATACCTGACACAAGGGTATTTGCGATTATTGTATTGTGGAAACGCTCTTATCAAGAGTGGGTCGCATTATGTGGCTGGTGATATTGCTGGATGGCACGCCATGAACGCTCCTAAATTATGTACAGCTTTTCTTGAATACACGTCAAGAGGTTAATTGGTGTGTGGGGTTTTATATGATGTCACTTGCGTCTGCCTTAGCACCCGGATGAATGACGTTAACTCCATATCTGGGTGAGTAGGATAAATATTTATAGCACTGATGTGAGCCATTGGCGACTGCAGCCACCAGGGGGCAGCAGCACATGCTAGTGCGGGAGTTGTAGCCTTGCCGCGCACGTTGAGCGGAGCTGCTGCTTAACTCCTGAGTGACACCCAACAGTAGAAATGCCAGATGTAATCCTGTCGCCCGACAGCTGGAGGCGCACCAGTTAGCACATCAAGTTATGCTAATGATCAATCCACTGGCCCCCCTGAATGGGTGAGCTGACCTCCAAGGTCAATGAATAATAAGGCACCCCACTTTGACGATAACACAAAAGGCACTATAAGGCACTATATAAAGAAAGCGAATCACTGGCAGTTGACTTTATGCCCCCTAAAGATAGTCCAGATAATTCTGACAGCTCATGGGCTGCAGGGGAAACATTGCGACTGGGTCAATTGTCAGTGATTCACTCTCTTTATATAGTGCCTTTCGTAACCGAGAGCTCGTGGTTATCATCACAGTGAGGTGTCTCCACCTGCTTCCAGCCCCCCAGAGCTCGGGGCAGCTGCTGCCAAGCCCTGCCCAAACTGGGCTGTGAGGGGCTATTTTTAGTGTCAGCTCTTCAGCGGGCAGCTGCTGTCCTCGTTACTCTGAAGAGGAGAGGGTCTGCAGAACGGCTCCTGTCTCCACAACACCCTCAAGTTGTTTGCGCCTTGTCTTTCTGCCTCTTTTTTTTTTTCTTTCTTTCTTTGCCCTTGGGGTCCCTAAAACTTAAGTTTGAAGGTAAGTGTACTGCTACTTGTGTGTGTTGGGTGGGATTTTTGGACTGTTAGGCCCAGACCGCGGCCATCTAAGGGGATTCTAGGTCAGCAGGGGAGTGCAGGCCTTGTGATCGCTGAGGTGCAGCGCAGGCTTGTGGGGCTGCTCTGGTGGGCTCTATTTTTAGGTGGCTCTCTCAGCCAGGGTCTGTTGTAGTGGTGGACTCCAGCAGCCTGCTGATTACATCGACACACACTGCTAACTTCTACAATTGTGTTTTCTTCATTTTGGTGTTGGGGGTGAAATGTCCAGCAGAGCAGCAACCCCTCCAGTTGGTGTTCAGCCAGACACTTGACTTGGCTTACGGGTGCCATATTTGGTGCTTCTCACATTTCCATTTGTTTACACAAAGAAGGTGTCTGTGGGCGTTGCATGGCACCGGGGTGCTTCAAGGAGGAGGTGCGCCTGACCATGAGAAGGCCCAGAGCATGGGCTTTGAGTTTGAAGATGTAACCTTGTGAAGTGGCAGGACGGCAGAGCCTCTCTGTGGAGTGTGCAGGCTGTGCTGGTCTGAGGCGAGGGGGCCTGCTGGCTGTCCAGTGTGTGTGTCTTTGTGAAGCTCCATTCTGTGTATGTAAATGTGCTGCAGAAGTAGGTGTTGGTCTGTGGGCAAGAAATGGGCAAGAAATGGGGAGATGAGCTCGACACCCGCTGGCCCTCTCTGGTCACACATCCGTATCGGTCAATGGTTCAAATGTCTGGCTGCAGTGTGTGTGTGTGTGTGTGTCTGTAGGCAAGGATGGTGTGCCATGTGTTTGTTGTTCTGGGGACTTCTTAGTGTGCAGTCAGTAGGCCTGATGCAGTGCTTGTGTAGGCGACATGGAAGTGTGTGTGTGTGTGTGTGTGTGTTTGGACACAGTGGGTGTACTCCATGCTTATGTATGCTAGTGTAGGTATCCTCTGTGAGGGCAGACATTGTGGAAAGTGCACTGTGTGTGAGAAGGCTGTGACTGAGGACATTGTGCACTGTGTGTGTGTGAAGGCTGTGACTGAGGACATTGTGCACTGTGTGTGTGAAGGCTGTGACTGAGGACATTGTGCACTGTGTGTGTGTGAAAGCTGTGACTGAGGACATTGTGCTTGTGTGTGTGTGTGAAGGCTGTGACTGAGGACATTGTGCTTGTGTGTGTGTGAAGGCTGTGACTGAGGACATTGTGCACTGTGTGTGTGTGAAGGCTGTGACTGAGGACATTGTGCACTGTGTGTGTGTGAAGGCTGTGACTGAGGACATTGTGCACTGTGTGTGTGTGAAAGCTGTGACTGAGGACATTGTGCTTGTGTGTGTGTGTGAAGGCTGTGACTGAGGACATTGTGCTTGTGTGTGTGTGAAGGCTGTGACTGAGGACATTGTGCACTGTGTGTGTGTGAAGGCTGTGACTGAGGACATTGTGCTTGTGTGTGTGTGAAGGCTGTGACTGAGGACATTGTGCACTGTGTGTGTGTGAAGGCTGTGACTGAGGACATTGTGCACTGTGTATGTGTGAAAGCTGTGACTGAGGACATTGTGCTTGTGTGTGTGTGTGAAGGCTGTGACTGAGGACATTGTGCTTGTGTGTGTGTGAAGGCTGTGACTGAGGACATTGTGCTTGTGTGTGTGTGAAGGCTGTGACTGAGGACATTGTGCACTGTGTGTGTGTGAAAGCTGTGACTGAGGACATTGTGCACTGTGTGTGTGTGAAGGCTGTGACTGAGGACATTGTGCACTGTGTGTGTGTGAAGGCTGTGACTGAGGACATTGTGCACTGTGTGTGTGTGAAGGCTGTGACTGAGGACATTGTGCACTGTGTGTGTGTGAAGGCTGTGACTGAGGACATTGTGCACTGTGTGTGTGTGAAGGCTGTGACTGAGGACATTGTGCACTGTGTGTGTGTGAAGGCTGTGACTGAGGACATTGTGCACTGTGTGTGTGTGAAGGCTGTGACTGAGGACATTGTGCTTGTGTGTGTGTGAAGGCTGTGACTGAGGACATTGTGCTTGTGTGTGTGTGAAGGCTGTGACTGAGGACATTGTGCACTGTGTGTGTGTGAAAGCTGTGACTGAGGACATTGTGCACTGTGTGTGTGTGAAGGCTGTGACTGAGGACATTGTGCACTGTGTGTGTGTGAAGGCTGTGACTGAGGACATTGTGCTTGTGTGTGTGGATTCGAGCCTGTGTGTCTGGGAGGCAGTAATCGCTGTGTTTGTTGTTCATTCTGCTGCCCTCTGCTGGTTTGCTCATAGATCAGCACTAAGTGTGTTTCCCCTTGTGGAGTCCCCGGTGTGTGTGTGTGTGTGTGGTTTTCGAGTCGGCGCTCAGCCAGTGTGTCTTTATATTCGGTGGGTTCTCTTACTGCTGCACACTGCACGTCCCCTGTAAGGCTCTCACTTTGTGTGGCACTGCCCTCCTTGTGTGTCTCTCTGCATGTCACTGGGTGGCCACCTCTCACACCCTGTTCTTTCTGTGTCTCCTTGTGTTTTTTTTTTTTTTCTTCATTCAACCAGAGGACACCACCGTCACCATCATCATCATCATCACCTTCATCCTTTCCATGCCAGCCTCCTCCTGGCACCCATTCCAGATTCCCTTGTGTGACG
Organism: Erpetoichthys calabaricus; assembly: GCF_900747795.2. Lineage (NCBI taxonomy): Eukaryota > Metazoa > Chordata > Cladistia > Polypteriformes > Polypteridae > Erpetoichthys > Erpetoichthys calabaricus. The sequence goes on along the minus strand of NC_041411.2, from coordinate 17,196,559 downwards.
TGAGCCACCCCAGAAGTGTAGCGCCATGGCCATCTCCTCGCGCCTGGCCTTATGGGAACAAAAGGAAAGTGACGTGTTTCCTGCATGTGCCTGCCAAGATGCCAGCATGCCGCCTGCTGCAGGGTTTCTTTCTTTCTTGTTTTGTTTTCGCTGTCTGAGCCCCATGTACTGTACCAGCCTGTCTTTATGGGAGAGCCACTGTGCCTTCGTGAAGTCTGGCAGTTGGAGTGTAGACTGAGGGTTAACCCGCACAGAGATGCCCGTAGGGGTGGGGTTTGGGGCCGAGTGGCACATTACTGTGTTATCAGTAATGACTGCCAGGCCTGTGTGTGTAAATTTAAACAAGCAGCTCAGCAGGGCACAGTAAAATCACCGGCAGGACACCAGTTGGCACACCCACATGCCACTAGAGGGCTTCTGTTATTCACTCAGTCTGTAACTGTGCTTTACATAACGCGGCCCTTCTTCACTGCATTTAGAAAGCTGAAGATGAAAGGCGCTAGATATGCCAGAAATGTCTGGTAGCTTGAATGGAAGCCTGTCAGGTGGCTCATGGATTGGATGCCAGGCTCCCCACTGTAAGTGTGAACAATGGCTGCATTATACTCGTGTGGAGCGTGAGGTGATCACCATGATCTCTGGGGCCTTGGACGGGACCCTGTTCAGTTCTAAAATCTCCCATTTTTCCTCCATAAGAATACTGAAGGAATGTGGCCTATGAAAATGTGTAGACAGAGGCCCACACTCCGCGTCACTGCCCAGTCAACTGCCCAGTCCACTCCAATGGCCTCCTTCCCTTGTCCAGCACTTACCCCCCCTTTCCCCCCCCTTACTCCTACTCTGTGTGCTTCCCTGTCACTGGTTTGGCCCTAATGGTCCAATTTCTGATCTTGAACCCTTTGGTCTAAGCAGCTTTTAGTGTCGACCTTTCTTACTGTACGCTGACAAAGATGAGCATTTTGGGGGTCTCTGCCTGCATGTGGCTGTGGGGGGGAGTTGCAGGGTTTCTCTTTATAAGTGTCAATCTTGGCACCTCATGATCAGTGTGGTGGTCCCATTGTGTGTCCTACACCTGACCTCCCTATTGTATAAACAGATCAGAGAGGAAGATAAGAGACCACCTTCAGCAGCTTCACCTCTGCTCTCCGCTGTCCCAGGGGGCTTCATCAAACAGCTTGTGCGTGAGACGGAAAAAGAGGCCAAGAACAAAGTCTCTGAAACCCTGGACAAAAAACTGGTGAGTGTCTGGGTCAACATCGCGGTGGGGGTCTAGAATAACGTCACAACTGGGTTATAAGGACGAGTAGCCATGGCTCACAATCTAGAACAATCACAGCAGGTAGGAAAACCTCTGATCTAGAAGAGGGTCATCTGTGTCCACAGGAATGTAGCTTGATCTCCCAGTATCTGCACACGTCTTCAAGAGGCTGACTAGCACACATGAACTAGAACAGCTCTCCACCTAAAATCTAGAAAAGCTACTTGCTATCCCAACGCCCACACAGGAGTGTCCCTCTTATGTTCTAGAAAGGCTGCATGCCCTCTCAGTGCCTATAGGTGTCTACTGTACCTGATCCTGAACAACTCACTTCTTGTACCCCAATGATCATGAGCAAGCCCCTTAACAATACTATAACAACAGCCAGTTACACGGCTCCTGGGATCCAGGCAAGTTAGAAACGTTCACTGTTGCCGTTATCTAGAGCACTGATTCGTGAGTATGGCTAGGATTTAGACTATTTTCTGTTACAATAACTTTACAATCTAGAACATTGTGTGTTGTTTTCCCCACAGCTAGTGCAGTTGCCGAATATCACAACATCCATTCATTTTGACGACACTAGTACACCCAGAATATAGAAGGGCAGCTTTGGTAATATTGAAGTCAATCAGTCATGGGTTCCCCAGTCATCTACAAAATGGCAAATCTAGAATTGCACTGGGTTGCTCTACTCGATGATCTGGACATGATACACACTTACAGTATCTACACCGGAGCTCATTAGCACCTCATGGTCTACATCATCACCTGTTAGAAGGTGTACACTAGACAACATCCCTCCATGGTCATTCCCTGTCGGGGTCTGATCTTGGATTGAATCAGACCCACCTGCTCCAGAAATCACAATGAATTATCAAGGGTTCTCTCAGGTTGAGGATCACCAGTCCCCAGTGGTCCAGACTGACCAGTTGTCTGTTAGTGCTGTGTCCCACCTTTACCATTCTTTTGGTCTCCATTAGCAACCCAGTAAGCTCAGCGATAGTCTTGTCCTGCCATTTTGGACAACTACAGAAGAAGGTACTGATTCAGGAGAGATGTCTGCCCACGTCAAGCTACTTGTGAATGGTCTCCCTGGTGATTCCAAGACAATGGGAACGCTGGTCACCATCAAACCAAAGGCCACAACAAGACTACCAGGCAGGCAGACTTCCCCCATCCTGGGACATAAGGACAAAGATGTGCCTTCGAAGGGGACATCAGCATATTACGACCAGAACACTGCAGCAGAAAGGCAAGTGAGGGAGACACCAGTGGAGAGGGAAGACATCCTTGCAGGCCCTCAGGAACAGGACATGGATGTTGGGACAGACCACCAAGAGCAGACGGTGGATATCAGTGAAGATCACCAAGACCAGCAGAACTTGGATGCCAGCACAAACGATCAGAAGCAGCAGAATGAGGACACCGGTGTAGACGACCAAGAGCAGCAAAACATGGACATCAGTGCAGATCAGCAACAGCAGAATGTGGATGTGCAGCAGGTGAGATCCTCGACACTTTTTTTCTAGATCTTTCCCACTCATGTTCTTCTGTTGTCAGCTCTGCATTGCTGACTGGTATCTCCCTGCAGGCCAAGGTGTGGTACAAAGCTGGAGACGCGTGGCTTGTGCAGAAGGATGGCTTCACACTTGGTAAGCCCTTGACTACCCAATGGGTGTCTATCCTATTTTTTTCTTTCTTAATGTGACACAAAGTGTGATTTTTTGTGAAGGTAAGACGTGTTCAGGTGAAACAGGCGCCATATTCCCCCCAACACACACACACACCCACCCAGTCTTCAATACAATGGAACTTCAGATTCAAAGACGATAAATTCTACAATAAAGGGGCGATTCCGTCAAATGAAGACACTTCACTAGAGACTGTTGCCTTGTCTCTTCAATTAGGCTCACGGTAATATGGGGCCCTCTTCTGGCTAACAGCAGAATGACCGTGTGTGTTCACATCGCTGCGGTGTCCAGGAGAGGGCAGCATTTTCAGTTACTTTCTATGCCTGATCTGCGTCAACAGTGACTGAGCTGAGGCCAGATGTGGGGACTCCTGATCTCCCAGCTGGACTTTCTCGTATTTGCCTGCAAAGTGATGGGACGGAGATGGAGGTGAATACCGATATGCTGGAAAAGGTGAGCAGCTTGCCATGCAGGACTCCCAGATTCACTTTGCATCTACTGTCCAATCATGTCACTGGACTCTGTGCTGCCTACTTCTTTTCTTACCAGGTCAATCCCCCCAAACTGGACCTCGCAGAGGACCTCTCCCAGCTGGTCAGCGTGAATGAATCCAGTGTCCTGCATACTCTGCGCTCCCGAATGAACAAGCAGCTCTGGCACACTGTAGTGGGCCGTAATCTGTTAGTGGTCAAGCCTCCTAAATTCCCCTCTTTCAGTGGTAAGGTAGGTGCCACCAGCTTCATGAGCTGGTCCGAGATGTACCTTAACATGGCATCTGCTGCCATTGATTGGCAGACTGCTCACCAGTCTCTTTAATTCCCCTTTCTTCACTTCCAAAAAGTCCGGGAAAGGGCGCAAAGCAGAGGCCGTGCCACTACAAATCCAGTCACTTGTGCAGCGGACCTACTGGAATATGGTGATTCAGAGGAAGGACCAAAGTATTGTGCCTATGGGTCGTAGTGGAGCTGGCAAAACCACTTGCTGCCAAGCCATTTTGGAGAGCCTCATACGGACGGCTGGCAATGCAGACTGCACAGTTACAGGTTAAGTATCAAGAGGTGGGCATGGAGATGGAGAACGGGCATCTTAGCACTGGTCAGATGCCACATGGAGAGGAGCAGAAGGCTGCATCTGTGAAGTAGTATGGCTTGAGGATGTGGGCAGAGGGGCACATCTAGAATTTCCTGTGCACCACAGAGGTGGTGGGCATTGGTGCACACACAGAATGCAGTTTTTAATGGGGCACCTCCATAAAATCATATGAATTGAATAAGACAGTGGAGGGACACCTCTGCAAAGTAAAATGAGATGTTCACCAATAAAGTGGGCAAACTGATCCTGTTTTTTTTTTTTCCCTCCCCTTGGCAGTGGAAAAGATTCAGGCCATCTTCACAGTGTTACGGTCATTTGGGATGGTCGCAACTCCACAAAATGGCACTTCCACCCGCTTCTCCTTGGTTCTCTCTGTGGATTTCAACCATGCTGGCCGTGTGGCTGCTGCCCACCTACAGGTATTTTTATTGTTTTACACTTACCTATCCTTTTCCACGTGCTATAAAGGTGCCCATCTTCCTAATAAATCTATTCAGGTCTACTCAGATATAACCCACCACAATTGTTGCCTGCTTTAATGCCCACTGCTCTAAGTGCCACTTGAAGCTGAACAAACTGACCGTGCTGGTGTTTCTTCTTGCAGACAATGCTGCTAGAGAGATGGAGGGTGTGTCAGCGACCAGAAGGAGAGAGCAACTTCCACATCTTCTCTGAAATGTTGCTGGGACTGACTCCAGAGCTAAGGTACCACCCCCAGTATAAAGTCCACTGTCAAAAATGGCTATTCCACTAGGGGGCGCACCTTCTTCACAGAGGACTTCTTTTCCTTTTCCTTTCAGGACGCAACTGCACCTCCACCATCTTGGTGACCAAAACATGTTTGGACTTTCTGCACCCACAAAGGTATCTCGGTGTCTATTCAGGCAGAATGCCACTCAAAATACGCAGTAATTCTCACCCCCTCACTGCCCAGTTATGAGTTTCTGGACACCTGAGTGCCACCAAACCAAAAAAAATGTATTTTTTTTATATAGCATCTTGTACAGAGACACCAACTCTTTAAAACACTTCCAGCTCAGCTGCCACATGTTCATTATTTCAGTTGCCTTGTCGCTGATGGCGGACTCCTCACACATAACAACACATCTTTCTTTGGATGGTTCAACTTGCCCTGATTAATGTCTGCTGTGCCTGATGCGTCTCACATGTGCCATTTTTTCCACAGGCAGACAAGAAGCAGAGCACTTTGGCTGCATTTAGCAAGCTGCTGGCTGCTATGGAGACCCTTGGATTCACAGCCAACGAGCAGAATGCCATCTGGCACGTGCTTGCCAGTATCTACCATTTGAGTGTGGCAGGAGTATGTAAAGGTAAGCATCAAAGGAGAGCAATAGTAATCTAGAAGATGTCCACTGATACAGTGCCAATTGTCGCCATCCTTATCACACTGATGCAGTACCAACTGTGACCATCTTTATCACACTAATGTGGCACCTACCCACTCGTCACATTCTTATTACACCAATGTGGTGCCAGCTCCTGTTGTCTGTATGTTCCTGAGGTGAGGTCATGCTTATCACATTGATGGCATGCGTGCTTTCTCTATTATTATGTGGCTCCAGGCCTCCCACGTGTCTCTTTATCTTGCGCCACTTATTCTTCTGTCTGTGGTGTTTGCACCCAAGATTTTGACAAGCCTTTGGGTGTTGGCTCTTGGAGACAAATTTCAGTCCCATACTTGTTTCAATTTGGCTACTTGTGGCTGAGTCATACGTGAGTTTGTTACTTGTGGTAATTTCAGCCCAAAAGGACCCCATAAGCTGCCTGGCATGTTGGGCTCTCAAGGTGGCTCTCCTTGGTCACTAAAGCTAATTGGGATCAGGGAGTGGCACCTGCAGATGGCTTTTATTGTCTGCTGGAAGTGGCTGACTGCGGTTGGCACATACAGCAATGCCTCATGGTGTTTAGTGCCAGAAGGAGATTATGGTAAAGCCCACTACAGATGGTTTATCTCTTTTGGTTTTTAAAAATGACACATGGTGACATCTGAAGGGTGTGATAACCTCTAAGGTTTGTTTAACGGTACTTGGCTGCTGGGGACAGTTCCAAAAAGTGACAATTGACGAGGATGATGTGGTTGAGTTTTTGACTAAACAGTTGAGGTGGCCACTAGACCTGGTTTCTACCATTGGCTTATGTGGGTGACTGGTGGTAGAAAGTGACACACGATGACACTCTGTGACCAGCTTCTCTAAGATGGCTAGATTTGTTTTTTTCTTCACACTGTTCTGATTCGTTTCGTTTCTTTCTCTCTTATCCCAACCCCCCCATAAAGTGGGCCGCAAGCAGTTTCTTCATTTTGAGTCCGCCCAGTATGCCGCCCTCACGTTGGGCTGTGATGTCGAGGAGCTGACCACAGCTGTGTTCAAGCACCACCTCAAGCAGATCCTCCAGCAAGCAACAGGGGATGTGGCAGGATGTCAAGGCCAGAGAGAGGGTGGGTGCACTGAAGGTAGGCGTCAGCAGTCACCAAGGCTGTGGGGGGCTTGATTTGAATTGTAATGGGTACCATGTCAGGGGTTGGTGCCAGATGTAGATTCACTCCAATCTCCTGATTTGTAGGCCCCAAGCTGTCCGGGATGGAGTGTTTGGAAGGCTTTGCTGTTGGCCTGTATGCAGAGCTCTTTAATGCTGTGATATCGCTCATCAACAGGTAAGAAGACACAGTGACAACCAGGGCAGGGCAAGTATGAAACTGGACAGGCCAAAATCACTGTGCCCCGTTGGTAACCCGAGCCTGGACACTGTGCTGGGACCTCCAGGGTAGTGTGCACAGCTTATGCCCCTCCAGGTTTGCAGTGATATCTGGGGTGTCAGTCCAGTTGTACACCCTTAAGGCCCCTAGTTGAACCAGTCCCTGCTTTCAGGAAATGGACAGTATGCTTTGAGCTCCAATGTAATGGACTTGGAACTGGCTTAAACCAGCTAACTCTTGACAATATTCTTATGCCCATTTCACAGGTCAGTGTCCTCCAAGCAGCTTGCTCTGGCTTCCATCATAGTGGTCGACACACCAGGGTTCCTCAATCCACGCCATGGGGGTAGAGAACGGGCTGCTTGCTTCGAGGAGTTGTGCCACAACTACGTACAGGAGAGGCTGCAGGCCTTCTACCACCACAAGACGTTTGTGGAGCCATTGGAGCGATACCAAGAGGTTAGGCAGGACAAGAAACCTGCATATTCCCTACTAAAATGTTGCATAGCATCTGGGTGCTGGGCCATGGAAACCTAGCCAAGCTAAAATATTTTACTTGGTGGGCACAATCATCTGGGATGACCTCAGACTCATGCTTATCTTGTTACGCTAACTATACAAGTTGGGGTCTGATGTTCAGCTGGCACACAAGATGCAAGTCTCCAAGAGCAGTAAATCTCACATTTAAACCAGGGTCTAGAGAGCCTGTAATTACACTCTCCTTTATGTACCCAGTACCTGGCCTTTGGCCAATTGCTAGTTAGTAGATGCCCCCCTCCATCTTGCTCACACACAGTAAACTTATGACACCCCCCCCCCATTCTTCTCATCAATTAAGGCTACACCCAAAGAATGCCCGTTAGGCTTCAGTTGGCATGGTGGGGCAGTGCGATTTTTAAGGTGGCCCAGTGAAGGATGTTTCAAGGAAATTTCCCAAAATGACTGAAACACAAAAAGTAATTTTTTCCAACTCTCTTGGCCAAAGCAGCCACCCATTACGGATGGAGAGTAGTAGAGCATGGTGGCAAGTAACGCTGCCATCCTTGTTCTGTCTTTTTTCAGGAGAATGTTTCTGTCCAACTGGACATTCCAGAATGCAGCCCTGACAAGGTGGTCTCTGTAATTGATCAGACTGTAATGCAGGTGGGTGACTACTGCTCAAGGTTTACAGGGCCGTGGGCCAGGGCGATGGGTTCTTCACATCTTATTCTTCCTCTGCTAACCCAAAGGTAAAACCTTTGTCTGCTGCATCAGCTGATAAGCCACGTGGCTTGCTGTGGGTTCTTGAAGAGGAGGTGCTGACCCCTGGTTCAAGCGAGACTGTTGTCCTGAGTCGTCTGGCTGACTATTATTCCAAGCAGCCTAATGGTGGAGAAGGTGAGGTATACATTCTGATCCAAAGAACCTCCTTAGTCACGGCTTGCCAGTCAGTCACTCTCAAATTTTCTTCATCTAGGCACGCCAGCCTTGCGCCAGTGTGAGCAGCCCCTGCAGTGTGAGGTGGCCCATCAATTGGGACTGGACCCAGTGCGCTACGACCTCAGTGGATGGTTCAGCAAAGTCAAACCCAATCTGTCTACCATCAACTCCACTCAGATCTTGCAGGAGTCCAGCATGTAAGTCACGTGGACCTCGGAGTTGGGTTGGACACTAATGGTCTGCTCCTAGAGGAGGGCAGAGTCAGGGAATGGTGATGCTGCCACTCACTTAGGGTTGCTAGAGTTACTGTCCTTCACCATGGGCTTTGACTTTTTTTTAAAAATTTTTCTCATGTTTTATTCTGATCTGTCATTCTCCATTCTTCTCTGCCCTCTTCTCAGACCCTTGCTGCGCTCTTTGTTCACTGGCCACTCTAAGGTCTTACCAGTCTGCCGCTCAGTAGCCGGTCTGGAGGGCACCTCGCAACAGGTAATGCATCGGGCAGGCTGCGTGAGGCGGACTTTCAGTGGCAACCTGGCTGCTGCCCGACGGCACTCTGCCTGCGCTCTAATTAAATTTCAGGCGGTAAGTTGGGGCAAGTTTTTCCTCTTAGTGGTGTCCACCCGCCTGGTTCTTTCAGGAGGAGAGCCTCTGTTGTACTACTTCTCATTTATTCACAGGACGCTCTTATCAATCTCATAAAAAAGTCCAGCACTGTGTTCCTGCATTGCTTTGTACCTCACGTTCCTGAGGAGAACCTCCGGCACAAAGTGTTGGGCACAGAGACGGGCAGCCAATTCTGTTTTGACATCCCAATGCTGCGCACCCAGCTACGTGCTGGCCAGATTTTGGAGGCACTCCAGTTCTACAGGATGGGTAAGTCAGGATCTGTTTTTAGGCTAGCTACAGGCATCTGGAGATAGTTGAGACTGGAGATGGCAGTCTGCTCTATGCCCCTTGGTGCTTGTTTACATTTCCTGTGGCTTATTGGACAAGCTGTGATTACAGCCGAACTGCTGCCTTCAGGGTGACACTTGCAAGTTCACCCTAAGTTCCTTTAACACGTGCTTACCTGGTATGTGTTACCTGCCATATTAGGGCCTGGCCTCCTAACCAGGATGACCCTGTAATGGACAACGTGCTATTTATAACTTTACAATAGATAAGACAGTACAGCAGCTAATCAATGTGACTTGAAAGTATTTTTATTCATTTTATGTTAGCACTGAGAGACTTACAAGCATTTGCCATTGGGCTTAAAAATGTTCCTCGGGATAAATATTCATCTTTTTCTTTTTTGTTTAAATTTTGGTGAACTAAACAAACATTGTGTTGATGGTGCTTTGAGGTTGACACTTGAGTAGCCATTTGTGCCCGTGGCAGTTTAAACATTGTTCTCCAACCAATAATGGCTCAGCACCCTAGCCAGCTGAGGTACACCAGTTTCTGCAGGCTTTGCAGTCAGTGCCATCGTTATCTGTGTACCAATGTTGTTCTTATGGCATAAGCTTGCCACTCAAACACATTTACATTTTTCCATGGCTCAAATCTGACATTCTTATCCAAAGGTATGCCACATCTCATCTGACATCAAACCCGCCTCTCATATTCAAAGCCCAGATCCTAATGAACTGAGCTACAATTAAACTATTACAGCGTGGATGGCAATAAGATGTGATGGCAAAAAGGTCTCAAGTCAAACAGTGGTACCCACCAGCACATTCATATTTGCCCACTCACACCATTTAGGTGATGTTGCCTAGTATCAGCCCCATCAATGACCCCAGACACAGGTGACCAAATGAATAGCAACCTGGTGGTAGAAAACTGTCGGGCACACAAGCAGACAAGTAAAAGACAGAGCTCTGTGGATTGGGAAGCTAGTGGGAGTAGGACCAACATGGGCTCCCACAGCAACACTTTTACAGTACAGTAAACCTTGATTACCCGTCACTCGATTTACCATCAGGGAAAAAAAAAAACCCGCTAGAGCCTACCTGTTACTGTACAACTACTGCCGTGTGGTACGCTGCAAGCTTTGCACTGTAACTTGTGCCAGCGCGTAGCGTTCTTGCCCATCACCATGTGTCAGACTGCATGTTGAAATCACAGTGTCAGTTACAACCTTCAGTTTTAACAGCATTTCATAGATTTTGTCTTTTGTTATAATTAATCTACTATACCATATGTTGTTATGGACGATAAATGTGTGCATGTGGTGTTGGGATTGTCCTAAAAACTGAAATTATTAAACATTTACAAAATGGTGAAAGTGCTTCAAGTATTGACTCCATTTATGGGGTAGGAAGAACAACAGTGAACAATATAAAGCATGATGCCAACAAAACACATCGAAAATGGAAACCACGGTAATGTTCTTCTGTATTGTAATTTTTTGATTTTAAATTGTTACATTATGTTTTGTTAAGCACGGTGGCGCAGTGGTAGCGCTGCTGCCTCGCAGTTAGGAGACCTGGGTTCGCTTCCCGGGTCCTCTCTGCGTGGAGTTTGCATGTTCTCCCCGTGTCTGCGTGGGTTTCCTCCCACAGTCCAAACACATGCAGGTTAGGTGGATTGGTGATTCTAAATTGGCCCTAGTGTGTGGGTGTTTGTGTGTGTCCTGCGGTGGGTTGGCACCCTGCCCAGGATTGGTTCCCTGCCTTGTGCCCTGTGTTGGCTGGGATTGGCTCCAGCAGACCCCCCGTGACCCTGTGTTCGGATTCAGCGGGTTGGAAAATGGATGGATGTTTTGTTAATATATTGTGACGCGCTGTACGGGAGCAGTAAGGGTGGCATGAATGCTTGAATGTTATGGGACTAGGCGAGGGGTTTCTGTTCCTTAAGGGTCAGACAAGTCTGTTAGAAGATGAGTGACAGGGGAAGTTAGGAGAAAAAGGAAGGTGCGGCAGAGGGACGTTTTAAGCAGGGAGTCAGGAGACAATAAGCAGGAGTATTTGCGATATTGAGAAAAAAAGAAAAAACTGATTGGTAGGGAAAGCTTTCTTTTAATGTTTTGGAGGTGTGCGCGGTGACCCAGATAATGGAGTATAAAACAGCGTTCCGTTTGTTACGGTACAAAGACTCAAGTAAAACACAGAAAACTCTAGTACCTCTAAGTTATATTTGCATATTACACCAGTTGTTACAATATTATATGAATTAATTTTGTTAATACTATATTTTGTTAATATAGTTTTGTTTTGTAAAGAAATATGACTATTCGCTAAACTAGTTTACTGTTAATCATTTTTAAAATGGCTGTTCTGTTATCCAGCTTTTCTCTTATTTGTCCCGACCCCTGATAGATAATCGAGGTTTTACTGTAACTGTTAAAAAGGTGCCATAGTAAAATGTGATTTTGCTTATTTAATGTAATTTGCAGGCTTTCATGATTTATGTGATCAATTGGGTGTGAGGTGGTAATGCAGGAGTCATTGCACAAACCTGGGCACTGCCACATCTGAAGTCGATAAGTGCAGTAAATAACAGAAGCACTCGGGATGGTGACACTTGGGGGAGTGGGGGCTTTCTACGATTTGCAAGTAGTTTCTGCTCAGTACAGGTTAAATATACCACACAGCTAATGATTAAAACATTGTATATGAGCATGGCACTTTAAACATGTTACAAATACAAGGTTATTAGTGGCAGGGCTTGACTTAGCTTTCTGTGCTGCCATTAGTGTCCTGCTATCGATCTTGTACTGAAAAAACAGCACACAATAAAAACCAACAGCAGTAAAAGTACAGTACAGTCAGGCCAGGGTGACAAAAATAGTTCATACTGTTTGAAGGCAGGGATATGGTAGAAGGTGACAGGTTAGCAGACTGGAGCAGAGGAACAAGGCCTTTTAGTCGTTTCTTTTAATCCAGGGCTGTTGAGAAATGTCAATCGAGTCTGCCTGTGTCGTGCCTGTCCATTTGGAATGCAATATCTGAACTGAGTTGCCTTGTACTTGCTGGCATAGAGGCAGGGCCGCCTTCTGGAGGGTTCTCAGTCCACCACTCTGATATTGAGCCACTAATCAATCTAATTGCACATCTTCTGTGGGAGGAAACACAAAACAATGTAAAACACAGTCACCTCCCCTTGGGGATTAATAAAGGATATCAAATCAAAATCCCATCTTTGAGGTAAAAGTCCTTATCTAGAATTGGGCTTCACATATCACGAGCAGGGAGGCAGTGTGGTTATTGTCAATGTGGAGTTTGTATCGTCTCTCTGTGCTCTCATAGCAATTTCCGCTGGGTAGTCTCGATTCCTCCTGCATGCTAGAGAGTATCTGTGGTATAAGTGATTGTGACAGTGAGTAGGAATGCTGCCCTAATTTCTGTGACTTTGAACTAGAAAAGGCAGATTAGAAAATATGTAGGAATTGCAGTAGTAAAATCCAAGATAAATGGTATATTCTGTTGTTACTCTTGGCATTCTGTCCCAAAAAGTATCCAGTTGTGTGGACAGATTGCTGTCTAAGCATTCACCGTGGTTTTGCCTCTCAGGCGAGTCCTAAACAGAAAGGAGGCTAATAAGAGTGGATTAGCTGTGGGATCTGAGTGGGAATTTGAGCAGTGCTGCTCTGAACGTAATATAAGCAGGACTACTACTGGAAAGAGAGATGCAGGCGTCTTACTCTTACTCTTTGTCTCTACCTGCAGGCTTTCCTGACCGTTTGGCACACAGAGACTTCCGCAGACGCTTTCAGGCATTGGCACCTTGCATCATGAAGATGTATAGTTCAGTATTTGAAACGCCTAATGAGAAGAAGGTGATTTTTAGTTTATAATCCATAAACGGCTAACACCCTTTGTCCAATCCCCTGGATGATCTTCACATGACAGCACCAGTCTTTCCAATTCTTCGGTGTCTGAAGGGGAGTATGGCATGGGGAATATGCTACTGTAATTGTAGCAGAGTTTGTTTTATATGGATGTAACACCCACCACCACTCCATGCCTTCCTCCCATAGCTCAACTGACTACATAGGCTTTTCACTGGAACTGTCATACCACGCCCTGTTAAAGTGAATGTTCTTTCACCCCACAGGCAACGGAGGAGCTCATGTTAGAACTGGACCTTGAGAAAAGAAGTTTTGCTCTTGGACACACTCAGGTGAGCAACCTTGGTGATGTGGGTGAAGCGAGAAAACAAAGAATCCACCCAGAAGACTAAAAACAACCAATTTAGAAATTAGCAGGGCAAGTAGGACAAAAGGTCAAATCAGTTGAAGGAAGTCAGACGAGAAGGCAAGAGCAAGGGTAGGTGCAAGATGCCAGGTGAGGTGACAGATGCAGAATATTGTGAGAGCTTTGCAGACTGATGTGCTGATAGTACAGTAACTGAACGAATCTCCAATAAGCCACCTACTGTTTCAAAATCTGGACGATTACCAATGTCCTTTTCAGAGTGTTTCCTTTTCATAATCCTGGGTATTTGCAGATTTTCCTAAAACTGGACCTGTTGAAGTCTCTGGAGCAACAGCGCGAGACACTTATAATCCCTTCACTGGTGTTGCTGCAGGCTGCCTGCCAGGGTCATCTGGCCAGACAACGTTATCGGCGTATGAAGGTAAGAGACTGTGCCACACAAGGCAGTCTATCTAGTATGTTTGTATGGAAAAGGGTGGCTTCTTTTTGAACCAGAACATGGATTCCAGTCAGTGTGGACTTGCTTGCAATTTGATGTCAACTTACCAATACAGAACAAAAAAAAGCTGCAAGTAAAAAGACTGATTTGAGAAGGGCAGTTTATTTAGAGAGATGCCAGGTGTTCTTTACATCTGCCCAGTCTGGGTGTGCATGTTCCTTTATGAATTTCCATTCCTTTTACTTGTATCTTTTCTTACAGATCCAGGAACTTGCAGTAAGATGCATACAGAAGAATTTACGAAAACATGAATCTGTAAAGAGCTGGGCATGGTGGAGACTTCTGTGCAGAGTGCGCCCCCTTCTGGATGTGAACATTGAGGATGAGAAATTTAGAGCTAAAGAGGTAACTTGCAAAGCTGTTCTCTTCAATTGGTAAAAATCACAAACTGCTCATGTGAACACCATACTACATATTGATTGACGCTTTCCAAACAAATACATATGCATGTGAACATCATCAATTATGTTAAGGTAAATAGAGTATCCCAAGAAAAAAGGTGGCATGAGGCATTATGCCTGGTTCATTTCAAATTCTCACTGCACTTCATGCTGGTTACTGTTTTCATTTTTCTCCACAGGAGGAAATTGTGGCCCTGAGGAAAAGGCTGGAGAAGTCAGAGAAAGAGAGGAAGGAGCTGAGGCAAAATGCAGATATGCTGGAATCCAAGGTACTCCAAGGTGTCTTTCTTGTAATTCTAAAGAAGATCATTTAGAAGGCTTTTTCTGTGGAATATGTAAAATGCTGAATTTCTCAGAAAATGTGTAAAGATGTTTCTCTCCAGGGGCACTTGTTTCTTGAGCACTGCCACTGGTTGACTCTCCTCTCTGCTAAAAGGGTGGGTGACCAGTAGTAGGCCTACCAAGAAGAACATGGGTTAGAATGCCAGAATGCAGGACTTTGGGAAGTATACGAAGGTTTCGCTTACAAAGGATTGTCTTTGAATTGGTCTGGAGGGAATTTCATGAAACAGGATCTCTTTGCTTAGGGATTACAAAAATGGCTCAAGAAGGTGGTCACTGTCTCAGGACAGATTTGAAAAACAAGCTAAAATGTTGCTTAGTTCATTTTTCAGAAGATGTGTAATAGGTGTTGGGAAGACTAATCTGGACTGTGACATTGAAATATTCTTTGAGGACTGGAAGGAGAACTCTGAAGTGAACGCGATTCTTTTAGCAGCCTTCTAAGAGTACTTAGAGATGCTACTAAAAATATGGGGTCATTCTTTGTTTTCCTTCATACAGGAAAATTAAGAAAATCAGTAACCAAGTCCAAATAGGAAAGGAAATTGGATGCATACTCTACCTAGGACAAGGCTTGAAAGATTATCAAAAACATCCTTGCGTACAAGGTTGAGAATTGCATCTTCTTATTTTTTTGTGGTCAGCCATGTGTCCAGCTGGGAATACTGCTTAGACATCTTTCACAAGTGAACTTCAGCTTCCAGTAGTATGTCTAGCATTTTCCCAGGTAGTTCTGTTTTTACACATTGCTTGTCCACAGTATATGGTTGTAGTGCCTATTGAAATATCCTGTATTAGCATCTAGTTTTGCAAGTCCTTTCCTGGTGGTCTTAAGCTACATAAAAACATTCCAAACTTCTGTGCTCAGCCATCAGAGTGTTTGCTAATTATAATGCCCTACACATCCACTACAGAAAAGACTTGTTTCCCAGTTGATGTGAACAAATTATTCATGAAGCAGCAAAATAAGTAGCATACAATTCTTTCGAGTTTTAAGTACAACTATTTAGAATTTGTGCATGTGGTTATTCGGGACATAGTTTCTACGATGGACATTCTTTGCTAAGTGTTGTTTGGGCTGCAGCCAGTTGTTCACGTATGCTGTTTCCTCCATAGGTCACTGACCTAACAGCAGAGTTATCTGATGAGCGTTTTAAGGGAGAAGTGGTGTGTCAGGCTCTAGAAGGGGAACGAGCTGAAGGGCTCAAGTTGTCCAGAATAGTCAAGGAGTTGCAGGTGAGATTTTAAACCCTCAGAGAAGTGTAGTGGTACTGGTGGAGAAGGGGAGGAGAGGGGCTGTTTCTGGTCTTCTATGACAGTTCCTGTCGTGTTATTCTTGAAGGATAAATATGAACAAACAAAGAAGACTATGGAAACCGTAGAGAAACAACTGGCGGAAACTCTGCAGAGGTTGCATGACCATGAGCTGGAAGCATCAACTGCCACAGTATCAGGTCAGCATTTCAGTGGGTGAATTCACCAGGGCCCAGCAAAGATGAAGATACTGTAGTGGTACAAAAATCAGGAAACAAACATATAGACTCAAGTCAGAGTAAAGGTCATATCGGGGATAGGCCCTAGTCCAAAACACTATTTAATTTTCCAGGTAACCAATGGCAGATTCGCTACGACTGTGCTCAGACAGAAATAGACTTTTTGCGCAAACGGCAACGACAAGTTGAGGAGAAACTTGAATGTGAGCTTCAATACAGGCAGGACCTAGAGAGCAAGGTATTCATTCTGTTAACTCTCAAGCTTAAATTCTCCTTGTGCTGAGCCCAAAAACCTGACTCCTTCATCTGTGCCCGCAGTTAGCAGACCTGCAGGGAAGATTCGATGAGGCCATGTGTTCTTCACAACAGTTAAAAAAGAAGTGCCGCCAGTTAAACTCTGACCTTCAGGACACACGAGTGCTGATGGAAAGTCTGCAAGTGCGCAACCATGACCTGGAGAAAAAACAAAGAAAGTAAGAACTCTTCATTACTACCTATCTACGCTCCCTGTGTTGTCCTGCACAAGTCACTTACATCTGCCTGCACCCTGATTATTTAAATAAAAAATAACGGATTATTCTGCTGTGCATATATAAAGCACTTTAGAATGGTTTGCATTAGGTGTGTCTTCTGAGAGAAAGAAAAACTGCACAAAAAGTTCATAAATGCTCAACAGATTGTTCTGTGATTAGAGTAATAGGTTCTCATTTCAGAAGCTAAATTCCTTTTCAATCTTTGCTTTGCCCCACCATCAACCACCATCATCCAGGTTTGATGCAGAGCTGGCCCAGGCTCTAAAAGAAGCATCCTCGGAGAAAAGCTTGAGGGAGAAAGTATCTCTGGAAAACACCGTTATTCGAGGGGAAATGTTCAAACTGCAGAAGAGTGTGGAGGTAAAGTGGCACGGTGGTATGGTATAGCACATCAACAGATGAGGGGGCATAGTGTCTGTAGATGCAAAACATCAGCCGGCTTTTTGCCATCAATAAGGCCTTTCTTTAATGCATTTGAACCTAAATGGTTACAGATGCCTTCTCGAAGTGTAAGAAGCTAGCTGAGACTTGTTCATGGCTTTTCCACCAGGAGTTGCAGGCTGAAATAAGACTGATGAGACAACAAAAGGATGAAGTGGAAGCTCAACTCCAGGATTTGAGTAGTGAGCACCAGCAGAGTCCAGAATCTTTTGCTGAAATGAAAAAGCTAGTGAGAGAGCTACAGAGAACTGAAAAAGAACTTATGGTAGAAATAAGCAAGAAGACAGACATCATCCAGCAACAAGAACAGGTAACTCGGGGAAGTAGTGACTATTAATTATGCAAAGCATGAAGATAAAAAAAGAAACTGGTTAGTAATGAGTTAGAACAGAATTGGTTGATCTGAGCTAGTGAGAGTGGATAGGAGTGGTTGGGAAATATTGCAAAAATTACAAAAACATATATCCTGTATTTGGGTGGGGAGGGTAAAAATCCTAATTTTTACCTTCTACTCAATCTGACAGATTCAACTGCGATTTGAGATGGAAATGGAACGAATGAAGCAGATCCATCAGAAACAGCTCGAAGACAAAGAGGAAGAGCTTGAGGATGTACAGAAGTCCTCCCAGAGAAGGGTAAGGATTAATAAAAAAAAATGATGGACAAGTTCTCATTGGGAATGTCTGAAATAATCTGGACAGCGGTTCATTCAAAAGCAGGTGACCCAACAGCAAAGTGCAATAGACAGATGGAATGGACTCATTATTGGAATTATGTTTGAGATAAAGTGCGTCACTTAGAGATGGACACTAGATGGTCTGTATCATTTTAGATGTAGTTACAGTATGCATGTATATCTCATACTGAAGTGATTCTCTTCTTACAGTCATATGAAAAAGTTTGGGAACCCCTCTCAGCCTGCATAATAATTGACTCTACTTTCAACAAAAAAGGTAACAGTGGTATGTCTTTCATTTCCTAGGAACATCTGAGTACTGGGGTGTTTTCCGAACAAAGATTTTTAGTGAAGCAGTTTTAGTTGTATGAAATTAAATCAAATGTGAAAAACTGGCTGTGCAAAAATTTTGGTCCCTTGTAATTTTGCTGATTTGAATGTACAGTGCATCCGGAAAGTATTCACAGCGCATCACTTTTTCCACATTTTGTTATGTTACAGCCTTATTCCAAATTATTATTATTATTTTATTATTAAATTATTATTATTTATTATTATTAATTATTGTGAATTTCCCCTTGGGATTAATAAAGTATCTATCTATCTACACACAACACCCCATAATGACAACGTGAAAAAAAGTTTACATGAGATTTTTGTAAATTTATTAAAAATAAAAAAATTGAGAAAGCACATGTACATAAGTATTCACAGCCTTTGCCATGAAGCTCGAAATTGAGCTCAGGTGCATCCCGTTTCCCCTGATCATCCTTGAGATGTTTCTGCAGCTTCATTGGAGTCCACTTGTAGTAAATTCAGTTGACTGGACATGATTTGGAAAGGCACCCACCTGTCTATAGAAGGTCCCAGAGTTGACAGTTCATGTCAGAGCACAAACCAAGCATGAAGTCAAAGGAATTGTCTGTAGACCTCCAAGACAGGATTGTCTCAAGGCACAAATCTGGGGAAGGTTACAGAAAAATTTCTGCTGCTTTGATGGTCCCAATGAGCACAGTGGCCTCCATCATCCGTAAGTGGAAGAAGTTCTAAACCACCAGGACTCTTCCTAGAGCTGGCCGGCCATCTAAACTGAGCAATCGGGGGAGGAGGGCCTTAGTCAGGGAGGTGACCAAGAACTCGATGGTCACTCTGACAGAGCTCCAGGGGTCCTCTGTGGAGAGAGGAGAACCTTCCAGAAGGACAACCATCTCTGCAGCAATCCACCAATCAGGCCTGTATGGTAGAGTGGCCAGACGGAAGCCACTCCTTAGTAAAAGGCACATGGCAATCCGCCTGGAGTTTGCCAAATGGCACCTGAAGGACTCTCAGACCAAGAGAAAGAAAGTTCTCTGGTCTGATGAGACAAAGATTGAACTCTTTGGTGTGAATGCCAGGCGTCATGCTTGGAGGAAACCAGGCACCGCTCATCACCAGGCTAATACCATCCCTACAGTGAAGCATGGTGGTGGCAGCATCATGCTGTGAGGATGTTTTTCAGCGGCAGGAACTGGGAGACTAGTCAGGATAAAGGGAAAGATGACTGCAACAATGTACAGAGACATCCTGGATGAAAACCTACTCCAGAGCGCTCTTGACCTCAGACTGGGGCGACGGTTCATCTTTCAGCAGGACAACGGCCCTAAGCACACAGCCAAGATATCAAAGGAGTGGCTTCAGGACAACTCTGTGAATGTCCTTGAGTGGCCCAGCCAGAGCCCAGACTTGAATCTGATTGAACATCTCTGGAGAGATCTTAAAATGGCTGTGCACCGACGCTTCCCATCCAGCCTGATGGAGCTAGAGAGGTGCTGCAAAGAGGAATGGGCGAAACTGGCCAAGGATAGGTGTGCCAAGTTTGTGGCATCATATTCAAAAAAGACTTGAGGCTGTAATTGCTGCCAAAGGTGCATCAACAAAGTATTGAGCAAAGGCTGTGAATACTTATATACATGTGATTTCTCAGTTTTTTTATTTTTAATAAATTTGCTAAAACCTCAAGTAAACTTTTTTCACGTTGTCATTATGGGGTGTTGTGTGTAGAATTCTCAGGAAAAAAAATGAATTTAATCCATTTTGGAATAAGGCTGTAACATAACAAAATGTGGAAAAAGTGATGCGCTGTGAATACTTTCCGGATGCACTGTATGTAACTGCTCAATCCTGATTACTTGCAACACCAAACTGGGTGGATGAGCTCGTTAAGCCTTGAACTTCATAGACATGTGTGTCCAATCATGAGAAAAGGTATTTAAGGTGGTCCATTGCAAGTTGTGCTTCCCTTTGACTCTCCTCTGAAGAGTGACAGCATGGGATCCTCAAAGCAACTCTCAAAAGATCTGAAAACAATGATTGTTTAGTCTCATGGTTTAGGGGAAGGATACAAAAAGCTATCTCATAGGTTTAAATTGTCAGTTTCAACTGTAAGGAATGTAATCAAGAAATGGAAGGCCACAGCCACAGTTGCTGTTAAACCCAGCAGGTCTGGCAGGCCAAGAAAAATATAGGAGTGGCATCTGCGCAGGATTGTGAGAATGGTTACAGACAACCCACAGATCACCTCCAAAGCCCTGCAAGAACATCTTATTGCAGATGTTGTATCTGTACATCGTTCTACAATTCAGCGCAATTTGCACAAAGTACATCTGTATGGCAGGGTGATGAGAAAGTAGCCCTTTCTGCACTCACGCCACAAACAGAGTTGCTTGTGGTATGCCAATGCTTATTCAGACAAGCCAGATTCATTTTGGAACAAAGTGCTTTGGACTGATGAGACAAAAATTGAGTTATTTGGTCATAACAAGCTCTTTACATGGTGGAAGAAGAAGAACACCACATTCGAAGAAAAACACCTGCTACCTTCTGTCAAATTTGGTGGAGGTTCCATCATGCTGTGGGGCTGTGTGGCTAGTTCAGGGACTGGGGCCCTTGTTAAAGTCAAGGGTCTGATGAATTCAACCCACTATCCACAAATTCTTCAAGATAATGTTCAAGCATCAATCACAAAGTTGAACTTAAGCAGGGGTTGGATATTCCAACAAGACAATGACCCAAAACACAGTTCGAAATCTACAAATGCATTCAAGCAGAGGGAGAAGTACAATGTTCTGGAATGGCCGTCACAGTCCCTGACTTGAATATCATCGAAAATCTATGGGATGATTTGAAGCAGGCTGTCCATGCTCGGCAGCCATCAAATTTAACTGAACTGGAGAGATTTTGTATGGAAGAATGGTCAAAAATACCTCCATCCAGAATCCAGACACTCATCAAAGGCTATAGGAGGACAGTGTCTAAAGGGTGTTAGATTTGCAAAAGGAGGCTCAACTAAGTATTGATATCATATCTCTGTTGGTGTGCCCAAATTTATGCACCTGTCTAATTCTGTTATGATGCATATTGCATATTTTCTGTTAATCCAATAAACTTAATGTCACTGCTGAAATACTACTGTTTCCATAAGGCATGTCAGATATTAAAAGGAAGTTCAGCCAATGATAAACAAAAATCCAAAGAATTAAGAGGGGTTCCCAAACTTTCTCATATGACTGTATTAATGAACATTACAGAGTACCAAGTCCTATCATTTTCTGGATTTACCTCCACATTTATTATTAGGATGCCAGTCACAAACTATTACAGTATTTATTTTTGCTTATTCGTATTCTCCTTAAAAATGTATTTCTGTAAAATGGGTTGAACATTGACAGAGTATAGACATTCACTTGTATTGTTATGATGCTCTAACCTATACAGTTTTCATTTTTCTGTTTGGAGCATTCAAACAACTGTATTTGACCAAAAACACATAGTGTGCAGTTCCAGTAGATATTGTTATTTAAACCATTCATTTGCCCTTAGTGCATTGCTAGGCACTGAAACATGAATGAAGGTGCAATGTCCATCTCTCCATATGCTAGCTGCAAAGACTGTGAGCACCATTCACTGGGACTCATTTGTAAATGTATCTGTTTATCATATAAACAGTTTATTTTTCTAAACTGAAAATTAATCTATAATGGTAAAGAAAATGTGCGAGTCAAATTGCTTCTTGAAATGGAGTGACAGGAGACATAGGTCCTATGTTGTTTGGGCAAATTAGTTTTAATGTGCTGCTGTCATATATTTTGGTCTTTTGAAAACCTAAACTGGATTAAGTGGGTTTGACAAAGCTATGTCCTGGTGAATTGTTGGAATTAAACTCAAGTCAGGTTGGGGAGCAAGCACTGGTACAGTGTGTTGCCGCACCCACTACACAACGAAACAACTCGGGATCCCGGTTTGCAACCCCCCCAGGCAGACACATGGTCCAGTCCCACCCTCCGGAAATGACCCTCTATCTGCCGCAGCCAGGTGTTAAGTGGGTGACCCATTGGTCTGGTTCAGCCACTCGGGTCCCCAACAATGAGGATCTTATGAATTGGATCACCCTCGGGGAAACGCGCCACATGGCCGTAGTGCCGTAACTGACGCTCCCTCACAATGCAGGTAATGTGCTTCATTCGGGACTCCATGAGCAACACAAAGTCAAACCAACTGCTGGAGGAGGAGTAAAGGGACCTAATCAATGACTTTGTTAAATGGTGCGACTCAAACCACCTACACCTGAACACCAGCAAAACCAAAGAGCTGGTGGTGGATTTTAGGAGGCCCAGACCCCTCATAGACCCAGTGATCATCAAAGGTGACTGTGTGCAGATGGTGCAGACCTATAAATATCTGGGAGTGCAGCTGGATGATAAATTAGACTGGACTGCCAATACTGATGCGCTGTACAAGAAAGGACAGAGCCGGTTATACTACCTTAGAAGGCTGGCGTCCTTCAACATCTGCAATGAGATGCTGCAGATGTTCTATCAGACAGTTGTGGCGAGCGCCCTCTTCTACGCAGTGGTGTGCTGGGGAGGCAGCATTAAGAGGAAAGACGCCTCATGTCTGGACAAACTGGTGAGGAAGGCAGGCTCTATTGTTGGCATGGAGCTGGACAGTTTAACATCTGTGGCAGAACGAAGGGCGCTCAGCAGGCTCCTATCAATTATGGAGAATCCACTGCATCCACTAAACAGGGTCATCTCCAGACAGAAGAGCAGCTTCAGTGACAGACTGCTGTCACTGTCCTGCTCCACTGACAGACTGAGGAGATCGTTCCTCCCCCAAACTATGCGACTCTTTAATTCCATCTGGGGGGGTAAACGTTAACATTTAACATTATACAAAGTTATTGTCTGTTTTTCACCTGCATTATTATCTTTCTTTAATTTAATATTATTTATTGTATCATTATGCTGCTGCTGGAGAATGTGAATTTCCCATTGGGATTAATAAAGTATCTATCTATCTATCTAATATAAATTTAGATTTGGATTTAGTGTGTCTTGAAAATTTTTTATTTTGTAGTACATTGAAAACAATATAAATTTAAGACTTTTGTTTATTGACATAAATATGTTTTGAATATTTTTTGTTGTTAATTTTTAATGTGATCTTAGCGACTAAGAGACCAATTAATTCTGCTACTAATTAAAACCTCTTAACTCTTTGGTAAACATGCCTTTCAACTGACTTTTTTTCATCTCAAATTTTCATCAATTACTGTGTATAACCATATCTAACTATCAAACTTCTTATAATTGCTAGAGGGAAATCCTTTTAAAATAAGCTATCTAACTAATGGACATCATTATCAGATCTCTTGTGTAATTTACAAAAAATAATGACATGGATAATGCAAAACTAAACTGCCTAAGAGGAACTGGATGGCTATTTGGCCTAGGTTGACAAAACTTTGTGATTGGAAGCTGTGGGTCCACAGGTTTATATTCTCTAGGATTTGGCTTCCTGAAGTTTTTGTTTTCATCTCCGTCGTTTCCACCTGGCCATTAAAAAAAATACTTGATTATTTATCCTGCAGCTGATAATGCAGACAATTTGAGTAACTAACATGTTACAAGCTACTACGTGTATGTTAGTTTATTTTTTTATGTTTTATTATTATATTTCTGTAGCACCTTACTAGTATGTTTTTATCTTTTTATATACTTTTATGTAAATGATATTAATTTTTTCAAAGTACACTGAAATACATTCACTATATTAAATGTGCTGTGTAAATGTATTTTGTCTTATATAGAGGCACATCTAATTTAAAGACAGACAAGTCAATCAATAAGAACTGTTGATTTCCCATCTCATTAGTAGTCCTGTCTAATTGGTAGATATGACTATTAGAAGAAGACTTGCACATCCAACTGATAGCGGACCACCTCCATGTACAGAGTTACAGTATGTCTAACTTGCACAGTGAAATCTCTTTTAGGATTTCATGTCAACTGTTTCTCATATAGAACCACATCTATTTACAGAAGCACATCATTTCTTATTCATCATCATACCTAATGGCTACCAGGTCTTCTCCATATTATAGATTAGCAATAGGATAACTCAAGGGTTTTTTTGGCACAGGGCTTCTCACAGATGATCACTACTTGTTGCACATGTCTCCTGGCTAGTCTGTAAAGAGATTTTATTTCTTAAGTGGCCCATTCTTCTTCTGCTGCTGCTTCATGCTCCTATTCTTTATCCACTATGCCTTTATTTTTGATCATATACTATGTAATATATATTTAAATTTCATTTTATTGTATAGCTATTAATCTTTTTGTTTCCTTGATGAACATATCCTATAACTGGTATGTTCCACCTTTCTTGTAAACAGTCCTCTTTAATTCTTACTCTTAATGATGCCTATGTGTAACCACTGGAAGAGAAATGTAGTCTTTTTGACATTTTTTCCCCTCTTATTAGCTCAGACAGTTGGAGATGCAGCTGGAACAAGAGTATGAGGAGAGACAATTGATCCTCCATGAGAAGCAAGATTTGGAGGGTCTCATTGCTACTCTGTGTGAACAGGTATGTTATTAAGACCAGGTCACTGCCATTTCAGGAAACCTCATGACAGCTTAAACTAGGTTGTTGATTGGATACTGAGGAGGCAGGAGCCTATAATAAAGAGGAAAACTGTGTTTGGCTGCTAGGAAACTGCAGGCATGTCTTAAAGTAAGTGGCACCCTCTGTTCAACTATTCATTTGTGCAGTAAATTTATTGGCAAGAAACCTTTCATCACATCCATAGCTCTTTGACCTCATCAGTCATTTTAATAAATGTAAGCATTTGATGGTTATATGTGCACCCTGTGATTTCACTGGCTCTCATTAGAAAAGCAGAAAGCTTAATCAGCTTTTGCGGGGGTTGGGGGGCATATTGGGATAACAGCAATAAACATAAAATCTATCAGGCTGCACAGACACTTGGATGGGATGATATGCTTGTCATTTAGTCCTAAGAACATCATGCCACCAAACAAAGCCCAGTTTTTTCCTATTAAATTGCCTGTCTGCACATTTCACATTAGTCAACTTCTGAACTCAGAAAATCCTCTCTGCTAAAGTCTACTCCCCCCCAATACTTTAATTAAGAGCGGTGACACTTTTAATCCGCAAAGTGAGGCGCTCAAGCAGCTTCTAATCTGCAGCCTTTTTTAAGCCTCTCTAACGTTACACAAAATCCTACTGAAATGCATCCCGTAGTGAGGATGCAAATATGTGAGGCAGCTTGCAAAAATACATATTTTGTTGCATAAAGTAGTTAAAAATATAGCTAGTTTGTTTGGGATTCATGTAGATTTTCAAATTTGATTGTTCCACTGAATGATATCCACAGCAGGACCAGGGAAAGCATTTTTGTTCCAAACAGATTAGAGTTGAGTTCATCATGTTACTCTCTCTATGCTGACTTGGTTCCAGAAACAAGAACTGTTAAAGGGCACTAATCCAGGCTGCCCTTCAATCTGCTCTGAGATGCAGGGGTCTTCTTAGTCCATTAAACCACAAACCCACTGCTTATACCATTCTTCAAAGAGTATAAATCTAGCACATTTTCTGTTGTTTTATCAAACTGTTAAACCAGAAGTTTTATCTTATCAATTTGTCCTGGACAAATTAGTCTCCACATTCCTAGATTTACTAGATAAAGGAATAGCAAAGCAATACCTAAGGAAAATTCTTCTCTATTTAAAGATTCTAAAATTTCTACCCTATACTACCGGTGCTCAGTCTTTTTAAACAGTTACACCTCTGTGCCACAGGGGATGCACAAACCAGCATTGTTCTTCGCGCCGGACCCAGGCCCGGATAAATGGGGAGGGTTACGTCAGGAAGGGCATCCGGTGTAAAATTTTGCCAAATCAATATGCGGACAATACAAATTTCCATACCGGATCGGTCGAGCCCCCGGTTAACAACGACCGCCACCAGTACTGTTAGCCGACAGGGTGCTGGCAGAAATTGGGCTACTGTTGGCCGAAGAAGAAGAGGGGGGGACGTGTCCGGAGGCAGGAGGAGAGGAGGAAGGTAAAGAGAGTGGAACTGAGGGTAGAAACTTTGAATGTTGGCAGTATGACTGGTAAGGGGATAGAGTTAGCAGATATGATGGAGAGAAGGAAGGTTGACATATTGTGCATGCAAGAGACTAAATGGAATTGGAGTAAGGCCAGTTGGATTGGAGGTGGATTCAAATTGTTCTATCATGGTGTGGATAGGAGGAGAAATGGGGTAGGGGTTATTCTGAAGGAACAGTATGTCAAGAGTGTTTTCGAGGTGAAAAGAGTGTCAGACAGAGTAATGATTATCCATCCATCCATCCATCCATCCATTGTCTCCCGCTTATCCGAGGAGTAATGATTATGAAGCTGGAAATTGGAGGTGTGATGATGAATGTTGTTAGTGCATATGCACCGCAAGTTGGGTGTGCAATGGATGAGAAAGATGATTTTTGGAGTGAGTTGGATGAAGTGATGAACAGTGTACCCAAGGAACAGAAAGTGGTGATTTGAGCGGATTTCAATGGACATGTTGGTGAAGGGAACAGAGGAGACGAGGATGTGATGGGTAGGTATGGTGTCAAGGAGAGGAATGAAGAAGGTCAGAGGATAGTGGGTTTTGCCAAAATGATGGACATGGCTGTGGTGAGTATGTATTTTAAGAAATGGAATGTAGGGTTATGTACAAGAGTGGAGGAAGATGCACACAGGTAGATTACATCCTATGCAGAAGAGTCAATCTGAAGGAGATTGAAGACTGCAAAGTGGTGGCAGGGGAAAGTGTAGTTAAGCAGCATAGGATGGTGGTCTGTAGGATGATGTTGAAGATCAAGAAGAGGAAGAGAGTGAGGGCAGAGCCAAGGATCAAATGGTGGAAGTTGAAAAAGAGAGACTGCAAGGTTGACTTTAGGGAGAAGGTGAGCCAGGCACTGGGTGGTAGTGAAGAATTACGAGACAGTTTGGAAACTACAGCAGATGTAGTAAGGGTGACAGCAAGAAGGGTACTTAGCATGACATCTGGACAGAGGAAGGAGGAAACGAAACCTGGTGGTGGAATGGGAAAGTACAGGACAGTATACAGAGGAAGAGGATGGCAAAGAAGAAGTGGGATAGTCAGAGAGATGCAGAAAATAGACAAGAGTACAAGGAGATAAGGCGCAAGATGAAGAGAGAGGTGGTGAAGGCTAAAGAAAAGGCGTATGTTGAGTTGTATGAGAGGCTGGACACTAAGGAGGGAGCAAAGGACCTGTACCGATTGGCTAGACAGAGGGAGCGCGCTGGGAAAGATGTGCAGCAGGTTAGGGTGATAAAGGATAAAGAAGGAAACATACTCACAAGCTAGAAGAGTGTGTTGAGCAGATGGAAAGAGTACTTTGAGTGGCTGATGAATAGAGAACAAGAGAGAGAAGAGGTTGGATGATGTGGAGATAGTGA
This sequence comes from Erpetoichthys calabaricus, assembly GCF_900747795.2. Taxonomy (NCBI): domain Eukaryota; kingdom Metazoa; phylum Chordata; class Cladistia; order Polypteriformes; family Polypteridae; genus Erpetoichthys; species Erpetoichthys calabaricus. The sequence goes on along the minus strand of NC_041411.2, from coordinate 17,169,042 downwards.
TTCAGGAACTGAGGACAGCTATGAAGAGGTTGAAAAATGGAAAGGCCGTTGGTCCAGATGACATACCTGTGGAAGCATGGAGGTGTTTAGGAGAGATAGCAGTGGGGTTTTTAACCAGATTGTTTAATGGAATCTTGGAAAGTGAGAGGATGCCTGAGGAGTGGAGAAGAAGTGCACTGGTGCCGATATTTAAGAATAAGGGGGATGTGCAGGACTGTAGTAACTATAGGGGAATAAAATTGATGAGTCACAGCATGAAGGTATGGGAAAGAGTAGTGGAAGCTAGGTTAAGAAGTGAGATGATGTTTAGTGAGTTTCATGCCAAGAAAGAGCACCACAGATGCAATGTTTGCTCTGAGGGTGTTGATGGAGAAGTATAGATAAGGCCAGAAGGAGTTGCATTGCGTCTTTGTGGACCTGGAGAAAGCATATGACAGGGTGCCTCAAGAGGAGTTGTGGTATTGTATGAGGAAGTCGGGAGTGGCAGAAAAGTACATAAGAGTTGTAAAGGATATGTACGAGGGAAGTGTGACCGTGGTGAGGTCTGCGGTAGGAGTGATGGATGGATTCAAGGTAGAGGTGGGATTACATCAGGGATCGGCTCTGAGCCCTTTCTTATTTGCAATGGTGATGGACAGGTTGACAGACGAGATTAGACAGGAGTCCCCGTGAACTATGATGTTTGCTGATGACATTGTGATCTGTAGCAATAGTAGGGAGCAGGTTGAGGAGACCCTAGAGAGGTGGAGATATGTTCTAGAGAGGAGAGGAATGAAGGTCAGTAGGAACTAGACAGAATACATGTGTGTAAATGAGAGGGAGGTCAGTGGAATGGCGAATATACAAGGAGTAGTGCTGGAGAAGGTGGATGAGTTTAAATACTTGGGATCAACAGTACAGAGTAATGGGGATTGTGGAAGAGAGGTGAAAAAGAGAGTGCAGGCAGGGTGGAATGGGCGGAGAAGAGTGTCAGGTTAGATTTGTGACAGTTGGATATCCAAGAGTGAAAGGGAAGGTCTACAGGACGGTAGTGAGACCAGCTATGTTATATGGGTTGGAGACGGTGGCACTGACCAGAAAGCAGGAGACAGAGCTGGAGGTAGCAGAGTTAAAGATGCTAAGATTTGCATTGGGTGTGACAAGGATGGACAGGATTAGAAATGAGTACAATAGAGGGTCAACTCAAGTTGGGCGGTTGGGAGACAAAGCCAGAGAGGCGAGATTGCGTTGGTTTGGATGTGCAGAGGAGAGATGCTTAAGTATATTGGGAGAAGGATGTTAAGGATAGAGCTGCCATGCAAGAGAAAAAGAGGAAGGCCTAAGAGAAGGTTTATGGATGTGGTGAGAGAGGACATGCAGGTGATGGGTGTAACAAAACAAGATGCAGAGGACAGAAAGATATGGAAGAAGATGATCCGCTGTGGCAACCCCTAATGGGAGCAGCCGAAAGAAGAAGACGACACCTCCAAGCCACCCCAACTAGAGTACAATATTATTAGATTAGGAGACCATATATTGTTCCTCCCGAAGATGTACTGTACATTTTAGGTTTATTGAACACTCTATATTGATTAGTTGTGGGTATGCTAAGGAGTGTAACCTCTACAACACTGTAATTGGAAAAGTCTGTTTAGAAATAAAACACTAGGAATATGCTGTTTTTAAAGTAATTGCTTAAAAAGAGGTAATGTACTATTTTTAATTTACCAATGAAAGTCCCCTCTTGCTTTAATTTGCAATAAATATGTAAATTGCATTCTCTTATTGTGGCATCAATGCACAAAGAGTCTCAAGTCTGTTTTTGCATCAAAAACGTGTAAAGCTGCCTCCTCTTATAGCTTAATTCTTGTTGCTGTAGTTTTAACCCTTCAACATTTGATGACTTACGTGCATCTCTGAATCTCCAGGGTTGTTGAGTTCTTCATCCTTCAACCAGACTGCCATACATGGCCCGGTACTATTGTTTCTAAAGTACTTTCATGTGGGGCTTATCCTCCTGTGTCTCTGTGACCCTCAATATCATTATACCCCTGGTGTGAACACAACTGCCCTGGCATTCTTTCCTGGTCCTTCCATGAATATTTCAAGTGACTTCTCTAAAGTTTGCATGGTCATGTGACTCCTCTCTTTATAATCAGATTGGTCACCGTGATTTTGATGTGGAAAAGCGACTCCGCAGAGACCTGAGGAGGACACGGGCCTTGCTGGCTGATGCACAGGTTGTTCTTCAAGGACTCCATGGTGATAGCCCAGTGGGCAACAAAGAGGAGATGGAGAAACTGCACTGCCAGGTGTGTGAAGATGGAGACTGGGAAATATTTTCATGAGTAATAACGGTGCTTATTTAAAGAATGTGCATGTAAAGGGTCAGGAAGAGTGCCATTCTTTGGAGTAAGGATCTGGTATTTGCAATTATAGTGACACATGAGTCTCTTTAGGTTAAAGAGCACATGATCTCCTATCACTTTGCCCTTTACTGGGTTATTAGGTCATTATTGTCATGTGTAACAGAGTACAGTAAAATTCTTACTTCCATGTGCTAATCAACATGTAACTCGTTGCCACTTTCTGGTGCCAAGGATTACTGAACAGAACTACCTTACCTCAAAACCTCATTCTTCTATTAAGTGCTGTAAGATTTGTCACATAAAGGATTCATTATATAGTTTCATAACCTGAGCCTTTTGGTTGTTATAAAACAGTAAGAATACCAATTGTTTTAGTCACATATTTTTTTCTTGCTCCCACTTACAGGTAGAAGAATGGCAAACCCGCTGCTTAGAGGCAGAAAAGAAACAGGAAGTGCTTGCAATGGAACTGGATAATGCACAGCTAGAGCTAGACACCATCTGTCGCAACAAAAGTCTGGTAAGGTGTGAGAAACAGAGAGAACTTAGAAAGAATTTGAAGTAAGAACCACTGGCTGCCTTCCTAGTACTGCCCTTTGTCTCACTTCCTTTTGCCCTTTTTTTATAGGTTGACGAGCAGCTCTACCAACTACAGCGAGAAAAATCTGATCTACTAAAGAGGACGGAGGAAGACAGAGAGGATCTCAATGGGCTAATGTTGAAGCATAAGGCGCTCATTGCACAGGTAGGACACACAGTTTCCTTCATGTCAAATTATGCCTTTGCTTTTGTGGACCTGTGACTCCTCTTTGTTCTTTGCCTTAACAAAGTCATCTAGGGACATCACACAGATACAGGAGCTACAAGCTGAGATAGAGCAGGTCAAAAAAGAGAAGCATGACATGCAAGAAAAGGTACTGTTGGCTTGCCAAAGTTTTCTTATTGGCAGAAACTAGTTTGGATTTATTTTAGAAGGTATTGTATACTAAAGCTTTTGCCTTAAGCCAAGTTCTTTTGTTACCAGCTCCAGACTTTTGCAACCCGGGTGCTCTTTCTCGAAGGCTCCATGGTTGAGCGAAAGATTGTTAGTAAACAAGAAGCCATTATCCGGGACCTGGAAAACAAACTGGAATTCCAAAAGGGTCAGATCAAAAGGTTTGAGGTTAGCAAAGTGAAATTGTGGACAATTCCTTCTAGGTCAACAGCAAAAATCACTGTTAATGCTGTCGTTATTATCAAGGCTGTGTGCACGGATTGAGATTTGAAAAACCAACCCTCTATCACTGTTATCTGTATATAATAGATCCTTCACTTCCTCATTGACAGATGCTTGTTCTGCGATTAAGAGACAGCATGGTAAAAATGGGACAAGAGCTTGAGCAAGCAGCTGAGAGTGAAGCAAGAGTAAAGGAGAATGCTCGCCACTATCAACAGAGGCTCCAGGAGATGCATGTGGAAATGGAGGAGCTTACTCAGCGGGAGCTGGAAAGCAGACGTCGCAGAATTGAACTGGTAAAGTACAGGCATGAAGGAAGAGAAGATATGACAGGCAGAAACAAAAGTCATGTCAATAAGCAGGGAGATGTCTGAGAACCAGAAAGAGGTTCCAAACACATTTAATGATCCAGATTTCCCATTTTAATTATCTGCAGGAAATGAAAGTTGAAGAGCTGACTGCAGTGAGGCAAACACTACAAGCTGACTTGGAAACGTCCATTAAGCGTATTGCAGATATGCAGGCTTCACTGGAGGAGATGTCCGGTGACAGTGATGAGGAATGGTAATTACCAGAAATCTTCTTAAAAAGAATCCATGAGGGTATCACTGAAAAAAAAAAATCAGTGGTCAGTTTCCAAACTGGGAGGCCGCTTGTACCATTCATACTAGTAGTAGTGCAATACGAAATCATTTACACTCCCACAAATGCAGACCAAACCAACACCTTTTCCATGCAGTGGATCTCAGTTTGAGGTAGTCTGTCTGCTGTCAGGATTTAGGCTGACTGGAGATTGTAAGACAAGAGTCTTGGGCTAGTGCTTTGCAGGCATATACAGAACAATCTTCTGACATCTTTGTTCATTGTTTTTTCTGGTATTTTATAGTGATGAGCAGTCCCATGTTGGCTCCCTGAGGAGTACAGATCCAGATGAAGGAATAAGATCCTGGCTAGGATTCCCAGCAAATCATGGCTCCCCTTTTGGAAGCAGTACAGCAGGAAGCGTGGCTAGACTTTCTGTGGCTGACAGCATGAGCATATACAGTGCTAGGTAAGATGTCGAGATAACAAACCTCAGGGGGTTTACATCCTGGGGGTGGGTTCATTTGATGATTAGTAGATCAGTTACTTCAAGCAAAAATAAAGCAAACCCTCATCGCTCAATTGCTCACATACATCGTGCCTCCTCACTGGCTATCCTCTTTCTAGCAATTTCCGAAAGAAAGGATTTTTGTTATTAATCACCCTGGTGGACAGCAGCCTTCTCCCCGAGTCAATTCAATAATGAAACCTGTCCATCAACTTCTCTGGCTGCGGCTGTGCCGCCGTAGGGAGTTATTCTTCATTAGTAAATGCCTCACCAGCTCCTCTGTAATTCAGTCAAAAAATATCAGCCCTGTACTGGGCAGCAGTGAACAAAGCTATCCACAGTTTGTATTTAATATTGTCACAGTCTATACTTCAAAACTAGTACTGACTCCATCCAAAACATTGACCTAGTACTGACCTCCCTTGTTATATTCAGAATTTCAAGTTATTCCTAAACTCACTAATTTTGCCTCAGTACAGAACCATTCAGTATCTCCAATGTAGTACTGAATTTGCCCTGAAATGTGACTTTAGTTTTTATCCCAAATATTGGCAACGCAGATATGGTGAGGATGTAGGGAGTAGAGTTGGCGAAGGTGGAGGAGTTTAAATACTTGGGATAAACAGTACAGAGTAATGGGGATTGTGGAAGAGAGGTGAAAAAGTGAGTGTAGGCAGGATGGAATGGGTGGAGAAGAATGTCAGGAGTGATTTGTGACAGACGGGTATCAGCAAGGGTGAAAGAGAAGGTCTACAGGATAGTAGTGAGACCAGCTATGTTATATGGGTTGGAGATGGTGGCACTAACCAGAAAACAGGAGACAGAGCTGGAGGTAGCAGAGTTAAAGATGCTAAGATTTACATTGGGTGTGACAAGGATGGACAGGATTAGAAATGAGTACATTAGACTGTCAGCTCAAGTTGGACGGTTGGGAGATAAAGTCAGAGAGGTAAGATTGCGTTGGTTTGGAGATATGCAGAGGAGAGATGCTAAGGATAGAGCTGCCAGGGAAGAGGAAAAGAGGAAGGCTTAAGAGAAGGTTTATGGATGTGGTGAGAGAGGACATGCAGGTGATGGGTGTAACAGAGCAAGATGCAGAGGACAGAAAGGTATGGAACAAGATGATCCGCTGTGGCAACCCCTAATGGGAGTAGGCGAAAGATGATGTTTTCTGGGTTTCTGCTTAGAATTTCTGAACCCCCCACCAAACCAAAATATTGAACTGAGACTTAATACATATCCAAGTTTCTTTTCAAGCACGAACTTCCTCCAACCACAAACAGATTTTGCATCAGAATAGTCTGCACTAGTGCCACACGCGCAGTTATAGAGCTTTTATTTTCTTCAGATTTCTGATTTGCTGGACTCAGGTGGAAGGAAAAATTTAGCAGATGGGCCTAAATGGGACCAGGTCAAACACTTCTAATTGTAGTGACCTCATCACAAAATTCTATGCTGTGGTAGTGGGTGTAGCACTGATCCTGACCACAAATGACATTCAGTACTGAGACTAAAACCTATCCAACTTTTTCCCTTTTCTAGTTTGACATTTCCTGAATTTTCAAAGTCATATTTTGTACCTGGGTCAAACTCCTTTTTTTTTTTTTTTTTTTTTTTTTTTTCTTTTACCTCTTTCAGTTTTGCCATCTGCCTCCTGTGATACTCCTTTTTGTCTTCTAGGTCACTCCCTAAAGAAGAATCTGATAACAGTAGGCCACGATCTTCCTTGAGCATTTCAAGTATGAAGCAGGACCTAGAGCTTGATAATCAGTCATTGAGGTCTTCCAGAAGCAGCATTCGAGAAGATCAAGGGAGTATAGGAAGAGGAGTTTCATCACCTCTGGCAGAGGAAGTGGAAAGCAAGCGTGCTCCTAGCTCCCTGGCCCTTTCAGAGTTTGTAGAGGAGCTCAGGCGCAATCGGGCTAGCGAACGCACAGAGCAGATTCAGAGTAGCAAACTTGGAGGTTGTGAAATGCTTCCAATTTACCAGACCACAGGGGCCTCTGTGCTGAGACGGTGGACTAGCCTTCTAGATGAACAAGAGGAGATCAAAAGTAGGTTGTCTGAAGGTTATTATGTTAGACCAGGCATTCTCAAATCCCCCGAACCCCAGAGCCCTAGAATGATACGCTCAGCCAGCCTGAAATCCATTCCAGGCTCTAAAGACAGTTCTACTACCCTCCCAGAGATCACGAGGCTAGGTCGCTTTAGCTCTTGCGAGTCACTTGCTTCTAACCAGAGGAGAAACCCATCAGTTACAAGGGATCAAGAGGATGTACCTCTTCCGAGGAGGCTGCCAGCAATTAGAAAACTCCTAGAGGTGCCTGAAGCGGAAGAGGGTGATGGAGAACTACAGTTGGATATCAAATCACTGGAATTCAAAAACCAGAGATTTAGAAACTTGACTGATGAAGATAAGACTGTGGAAATAAATGCTGAGGAAATTGAGGGTGACATCCTACCTGCCATCCGCAGGTCACAATCCACCAGCAGCATTGCTAAGGTTGGATTGGGACGACGGGAAGGAAGGAGGCCCCTCAGTGTACACTTTGGGGAGCTCCCAGCACCCAGAACATGCTCCCCAACCAGGAGCAAGGGGGAGCAGGCAGACTCTGACACCGATTCAAGTTCCTCAGATTCCACCATATCATTCCGCAGCATAGAGAGTGCAGGACAGATAAATAGGACTAAGGTGGACACTGAGCAGCCAGGAGAGAGGCAGGAGGCTGAAGGCAAAGAAGACGACATCAGCAGTGTGATGATGAAATACTTGCGTAAAGTGGATAGCTGACAGGTGAGCATTCTTAATGCTACAAATATTTCCCAGGAATCTGTACACTCAAGTGTCTGTCCTCTTTGCACCAACCAATCTTAAATTCCAACTGCACACAAACCATTTAAAATGCACAACTTTAATACCCCAACCCTCACACACTTCTCTTTTGTAAAACTGGTCTTAACTGTCTGTACCAGCAATCATCCTCACCTTCTTACTCACATGCATTTCTTTTAAGCAGATTCAAGAAAGCCTACCTCTGCCGAGTCATACACTTCTAAACAGAGAAGTAGTGGGTGCTGGACAGAAGTTACTGAAAGCAGTCTGAAGTGTAAATTACAAGATGTTGGATATTCTGAGCCTCTTACACTTTATATAATAAATAAATGCACACTTTTGGAACTCCAGTGATGTGTGTCTTGTCTGATCAGCTAGCTATCTCTTGAGAAAAAAAAATGTAATTCTTGGAAGTAAAACAGATTGATATGCCAGTGGGGTAATACAGTGAGATTCAGCACAGACTGACAAGGATAATCAGTAAGGTTTACCTGACTGAGGCACCTCAGGGTGGCAACAGTGATTTGACAGGCAGTGCTGGCCAGCTCCTTCAATCCATCTGTCATTAGCAGAAAACACCCCATGTGGTTGGCAAAGCTCTTGAATTCAACTGGTCATTCTCCAAGCCTTTAAGGCCTACATGTAGAAACAGGCAAAAGAAACAAGGGATAGCAACATCAAAAAAAGTGCAACTGAGGCACAACTCATAATTCAGATAAACTACTTTGAAACAACCATTACAATATTTACATCACTTTTGGACCTGTCATTGCAAATGTGACTAACTGCTGTGATCTTGCCATTTATTCGTGTAGCTTCAATAAGGAAATGTATTAACAAAGAATTTTGTCCATTGCTGAGAAAACTGAGCACAAATTCTCTTGTGAGGTACAGTATACTGTAAAATCCTTAGAAGCTGGACATTAAACAACATTTATTTATTTAGCACATTTTCAAACAAATGATGTAGCTCAAAGTGCTTTACAGGATGAAGAAAGAAAAAATATAAAAATAAAATTAGGCAATACTAATTAACATAGAATAAAAGTAAGGTCGGATGGCCAGGGAGGACAGGAGAGGAAAAAAAGAAAATCTACAGGGGTTCCAGGCCACGAAACCACCCAGCCCTCACTAGGCGTTCTACCTAACATACAGTAAATGATCTCAATCAGTCCTCATGGTTTTCAGGCTCCATGTGGAAGAATTACACAATGATGGTCAGGTGGACCTCTGGCCTTCAATCCATCAATGTAGGCACTGCACGGTGCTTTGATTGGGTGGTGGTGGCGCAGATCGTCATCACAAAAAAACTGAAAAAGAACAGCACAGAAAGTAGTGGTTAGTATGGATTTCGGAGCCACAAAAAAAAAAAAAAACGATAATTAAATGCATATATAGAATATAAGGGTTAAAGTAAAATGAAGCTATGAGAAAGCCATGTTTTAATAATGAGTTTTTAGCAGTTTTTTTTAAAGTGCTCCACCGTATTAGCCTGACGAATTTCTATCGGTAAACCATTCCAGATTTTAGGTGCATAACAGCAGAAGGCGGTCTCGCCACTTCTTTTAAGGTTTGCTCTTTGAATTATAAGCAAATATTAATTTGAAGATCTAAGGTTACGATTTGGAGTGCAAGGTGAAAGGAATTCTGAAATATAGGATGGAGCGAAATTATTTAAGGCTTTGTAAACCGTAAGCAGTATTTTAAAGTCAATTCTAAATGGCATGGGTAACCAATGTAGTGACATCAAAACTGGAAAGATGTGCTTGGATTTTCTTTTCCTAGTTAACATTCTAGCAGCTGCATTCTGTACTGGTTGCAATCGATTGATGCCTTTTTTTGGGTAGCCCTGAGAGGAGTACATTACAGTAATCTAGCCGACTGAAAACAAAAGCGTGAACTAATTTTTCAACATCTTGAAAAGTTATAAGGGATCTCACTTTTGCTGTATTTCTTAAGTGAAAAAAATGCTGTCCTAGTAATCTGATTAAAATGTGATTTAAAATTTAGGTGAGTCAATAATTACCCCTAAATTCTTTACTTCTCTCTTGACTTTTAAGCCTAATTGATCAAATTTATTTCTAATACCCTCATCATATCTATTTTTGCCAATCACTAAGAACAGCAAGACTAATGATTCAGATTTCACTGCTGACTCACTTAACTATTTTGTGCCTTGCATTTATCATTTTAGGCTCTCAGACATGGTAGCTGCTATGCCTTTCGTCATGCCTCTCAAGTGCCAAATAGCGACACCTTTTATATGTAATCTGTCCTTAGTCACACCCCTTTCAGTTAACGGCCATTTATGTCACATGTGTATTAAACCAGCACTGTTATTTCAGTCAGGCCTATCTCGTGGGTTTCCTTAAGCCCGAGAGTCCCCTGTGTCTTTGCAGAGCCCATCCAATTTCTTTCAAGTCTGTGTTTCTTGGATTTACTTGATTGTTCCATTTTTGTTTAACTGTTATTGCTCCGTAGTCCAATATTCAGACAAAAGTTCAGAATTCTAAAAGCATAGGAAAAAATGTTTAAAAAATGTTTTCAGCTGCTTTTTAGTCCAGTATTCTCTAGAATAGATCTTTTGTTTTGTTTGATCATAGCACCTTGTCCAACAACTTTCAGAAACGTCTTTTCAAATCCAGTCATATACTGTACTTTGTCAGTGGCTGCTCTTAGCCTCCATCTCTATCACTGCAAAGTCCAATATGCTCACAAACATCTCATTAGAAAATAAGTGTAGCCATGAGTACGGAGGAGGAGGAGGAGGAGGAGGGTGGTCACAAGCAGAGCTGGCAATGATATGATTAAAAAAGTGCAACACCTTTGGTATTTTCAATATTAAAGCCTGAACTTCACTCCATATTAGTGTCTTAATCAGGGGGTCACTATAACAAAGTACTTTAATTGCTTTCTCGAACACAAGATACATTCAATTTGAGCAGATGCAGAGGATGAAGAGTAATAATGCTTTTTCCACTAGCAACCATGTAGATTTTTTTTTTTAATTTACCATTTTCCAATATTACTGGAATTGGCCGTAAAATTGCTCTGTACTGTTGCTTCCTACTATGTATGTGGAATCTGTGCTGATATGATCACAGACGCTTTTTTTTTTTTTTACAAAATGGAGTAACTAGACTACTGCTCAGCAGATGGACGTGGAAAGTTTAATCTGTAATATAGTGATGTGCACAGGCAAGCATCACAAAAGTTTTGTACAAATGGACATCCTACACAGTGATGAATAGTGCCAAAAATATACTGTACAAACTGAAGCAAGAGTTTAAAAAAAAATGGAAAAAATTAGCACTGTAGTAATTTCCTAATTACCACATGGATAACTACACAAATATTTGTCATCTACATTTGATATAATCAATGTGCAACTAAAGCCTCCTTTACGGTTGTTCCTTGTAACAGAAAAGCACCAGAACCCAGATGTCACTGGCAAAGAATCTCTCAGGATGACACTTGGACTCTCTCGTGTAGTTCTTCCTGATAGGATATGAACACAGGTTGCTGGAATCAGAACAACCATCTCAAACACTTAGCGAAAGAAGAGCTATGTTAGCCAGTAGCAGAACTGTCTGTCTTAGTTGTATGATACAACATCCCTCTTCTCAGAATAGTTTTTGAGACAGTGCTTATGCTGAGAAGTGTGATGAAGAAGGAATCTTTATTCTACATGTCTTTCAGACTACCGAGAGAGGATGATTTACAAAATATTAGCTAAATAAAGTACTGTAAGTGACTTAAAATTACATCAGCTACAGTACTGTATATGTATGAAATAACTATATCCTTATTTTTACAACTGGACCACAGGTCAGTTAAAAAGATTTGCTTGGGGTGTTGAATTTTGACTACTACCCTTTTGCTTTATCATTCCACACACCCTGTCCACTCTATGGTCATAAAGTCTGATAAGACAAAACAAATTTAACATAATTCAGGAGGGCAGTCCATCAAAAGTTAACAGGTAAAAGGCAAAAACTAAGTAACAGCATATAGTCAGAATCAGAGAGAAAATAGACAGGTCTAGTAAAGGCTGAAGGAATATAATTTAATTCTGGTGAAAAGTGTAGTGTAAAAAAAATTACATTTAAGACTACTTACTGATAAAACCAAACATCTGTCAACCTCTTCAAGATTGCATATTTCTGAATCTTAACAGTAAAAGTGAAGCAGCCTTTGAAACTGGTGCTCTTGCTTGCAATTTAGTCCTAGTTTTCAAGTTCAAGAAGGACTTAAAAGTGACTGGACAGAAAGCATTGCATTTCTCATGGCACACTTGTTGATTTTATATTTACTCAAGTGATAAAACACTTGCTAAGCTTTGTATTCAAGTATGCAATCTCAAATGAAGCCAGTGAACTTGTATTTTTACACTTTATGCTTTGGAGCACTATATTCCTATTATTCCAGGGTTACGTTTATAGACAGCACTTTGGAAAAGTTCACCTTTATGCTTGTTAAAGTATCTTGGTGATGTAAACTGACCAGCCCATGTATTTACCACGGCACTCGCATCATTTAATAAAGAAAATTTTACTACTGTTTACTTGGCAAGTAAAGACACTAAAATCATAGAAAAACATCACTCCACCCCCCAAAAAATAATTTTTTACACTAAAATAAAAAGTTAAACTTGAGGATCATTAAAGTATTGTTAATATGCATATCTAGCTAAAAATCCAATGTTATCATCACATCAGACTTTGTGCTTCTTTGTACTCTCACCATGGGCTTTATTATAACTCTTTTTTCCCTTTGCGGGTGTGTGATGAGTAAGCCTTACATGATCTCCATAAAATGGATGTTGGCACAGATACAATATACTGGTGTCTGTCCAAGGTTGGTACCTTCCTTGCACTCACTGCTGTCTAGATAGGCTCTGATACCTTATCCATCCCTTTTTAAACGCGCTTATCCTGAGTTTCGCAAGGAAGATGGAGCCTATCCAAGCAAGCTTCAGACACAAGGCAAAACAAATCCCTCAACAGGATGACTTTACATAGCCATGACATTGTAAACAAGTATGAAAATTGAGGGATAGGTCAAGGAATAAATAAATTAAGCAATTCAAAGTATTATTTGTATATGATGAACACAGTGCCAAAAAAAAAACAATTTTAAAAATACCTGTATATAATGGCTTGAATATCTTTGGCATCAAGCAGATCTTACTGACTCACTGCAAACACAATCAATCAGGAAGCAAGAAGAAGAGACCTTAGTCCAGGAAAGCTGGAGTTGCACCTATCCTTCAAAACTCACCTTACCAAGAGCTTGCACAGAAAGAACTTCCACATAAAATATGAAAAATTGCTGGACTATGCGTTTCTCAATATTGCATTCTCTGTAAACGAGACAGCATGTCAGATTCCCCTCTATTATATATTACTGTATATATGATATATTATTTAAGAAAGCAAAATAGTTGACTCAATACTCCATCAGTGATTGGTTCATTTTCAAAGGTTTTTCTGGGTTATTTTCTGGGTTTGGCTCACTTCATAGTTCTCTATTTGTTGCCTGCTGCCCTAATCCTAATCTATGCTCACCTTTTTTGTTGTCTGAAGTTGAAGTTCAACTTGTCTGAATTCCACATATTATATTGCCAAAACTAAAAGAATGCCACAAATTGAATATTTATTAGTATTAGCACTACAACAGAATTTCAGTTATTTCAGTCAAGTTGAAGCTTAATGAAACTAAGAAGTGAAAGAGTTTCAAAAGATTTTCAGCACAGAAATTCAGAGACGCATGTGCCAAGCTAAGCTGCAAGGCACGTTAAGTCCTTATAACAATGGTGCTGCAGGTTGTACTGCAATTAACAGTTTCACCCATTTAATAAAACAGAAGTTTCTTTTGAGAAAACATTTATAATAAAAACAAAGACAGTACAATGACTCTAATAAGACTATACTGTAAATCAGAATTACACTTGTATTCTGCACTCCACAAATAAACATGACCTAGACTTCAAAATTCATTTTTGGCAGCTATTGTTAACTCATTTTGACAGTTCTTAGCCCTATGCACCACTGCTAAATATCATGTGATTCACTGGAAATAGAGTAAGGAGAAACTGTAAATTAATATCTGATTTTAGACAGAAGCCAACCACATATGCAGGCAGGACCCATTGCCCACCAAAATATGCAGGCAGGACCCATTCAGCATGGGTAGAAGTATTTGCAGTGTAGTAAACTGACACCCCAAACACTCCTCCACCACTCTTTGTTGAGAGTAGCCATTTCCATTTGTTGGCACTGCACAGTTAAAGGCTATAATTTTCAACACAAGCTGTTTAATGAGAAAATATTTCTACCCTAAAATTGGCCTTTTTGTACAAATTAACTTACTGTTTCGATTACAAAAATCAGAAAAGAGAAAAACTTACTGGAAAGGTGTTCATGACATTAGTCCTTTAGACAGAAATAACAAAAAAAACAAAAAAAAAACCAATATGAATGGATGAGTGGAAGAAATTCCTATAAATGGTAACGGGTTTCACAGGGCTGACCGAGCATCTGTCCCTCCAAGCTCCATTCTTCAGCTCCTCGTGAGAATTTCCCAAACTACCTGGGAGATAACAGTTCTTTCAGCATATCCTGGATCTGAATCCACCAGCTCAGGGGAGGATGTTCTCAGACCAAAACACCATAACTACTTTGAAAATCTGTAACTAAGACATGAGGACCCAGCTCTCAGCCTACCCTGACTGACAGTGTTCAACATGAAAAAGTCATGCAAGGCCAGAAGAAAATGTACAAATACCATTTTTTGTAAAACTAAAATTTTTATAACACAAACTGCCAATTCTGATTTCTTCACTCATTTCAGCCATGTCTCTTTTAGTTCTTCTCTGCCTGCCTTCAGAATCCCCTAGGTGTCACTTTGTATCCATATGTCCTCTGCAACAGCCTCTCCCATTTTCCTCTACTTGCTTGACTTGTTACTATTACAAGGCCACAAAACCTCCGCACTTGAGAGCCCCCGCCATGATTCTGCTAACTCTGCCAGCACACTGGCATCTTGGCTATCAGCCGGCCCAGAAACCTTAGCAACGGCCTTGGGAAACTAGTTTCTCTTGTCTGGAAGTAGCTTTTATGAGCTGATGTGCTAAATGTTTTAAAATGTAATGCCTAGAGGGTTCTTGTAATGAAATGCTTTCATGAAGAGTTTTTCCTATTTTTTCTTTGCCATTTTGTGCAAAGAAAGCTGAAAAAATGTCTAGTTTTTTTGCAGATACATGTTTGTAGTGGCAGCTTCTGTCTGCAACCCCAGCTCTGCTCCAAAACAATTCATCTAACTTCTTTGTCTCTTCTGAGGAGCTGGCATCACCCTGTGGGTGACTTTTTTTAGTCTACAGATAAACAAAATGAAAATTAAAATCATTAGTTACAGGAGTTCAAATCATAAATGATCCAACTGCCAATTACAACACTCTAGCCTACTAAATGTTGGACATTGGCTTAAAGTAGAGATGACAATGAGCATAATTTTGGTCTGGGCCCAATTAGTTATTTCATGCATTACTACCAAGAAGGTTTAAGACATTTGCCTGGACAGTTTTGACCAGTCAGTTAGACATTCTCCTTAGATGATTGCCCCCAGGGGTTCATTTTTTTCAGGATTTACAAAAATACTAAAGTTTCTTTTTTCCTCTTTTCTATTTTTGCCAGGAATTAGCATATGTTACATATCAAAACCTTTTGTGCGTTGATATTTAGAAACCAATGGCTATGTATTAGAAATCTGTTGATGATTTCTTGTTTTATTATAATGCAAGTTGTGCGATATAAAAATAAACTGTGAATGGTACAGTAGTTAGCACAGTCGTATCTCAACAACAGTGATCTAGATTTGATTCATAGCTTGGTCAGCGTCTCTTTAGAGCTCGTACATTTTCCTAACATGCCTATGTCTTTCACTTGATATTTTAGCTCTCCCCCAAAATCATGACTGAGAATTGAACCATTACCATGGAGTGTGTATGCGGCTACATTGCATCATCCATGGACTGTTCCAGAACTGGATATGGTCTTGTTCTCATATATACAGTAAATAATTGGATCACAGACCCTGAAACATTGTAGGTTGGATAGAAAATTGATTAATATGGGTGCTGTAAAAGACGCAGTCCCCATTACCAAGCTCAACTCACTTCATATCTCCTGAGAATTCCCAGAGCCAAAACATTTTATCTCTCATTGTCACTGAAGCTCTTACATTTCACAGCAGCTAAAGAATTTGAAACCAGGATGCTCTGCAGGCTGAAACCTAAATATTAGTACTCCTAACAGACACGCAAAAGGAATTTTGTGAGCATCATTCGGATATGTGTGTTGAAAGGTCAACGTATACAGTAGATACATGTTCTTATTAAATAGGCGAGCTCTGCTTGTCAGAGCAGATCTCTGTGCACGTGCGTGTGTGTGTGTGCATAGTATATATTTTCATATGCATCTTAGTGCCATGCCTTTTTTCATCTAAAGCAAATTAAACTTGACAGCCACATTGCGAAAATCAGTAGACTAGCTTTGCATTACCCTTTGTTAAATCTGAACACCGATGGCACATATTTATATAGCTAAATGCAGAAAAAAAAAAAAAGATTTGATAGGTCCAAGGTACAAAGTGCAGCAAAGAGTACACTGCTGATCTCCTGACATTATTGCAAGGCCTCCAGGCTAATGCATCAGAAGCACCTGTGTGTGTTAATTGGGTGTGTGTTACTGCAAGAAAAAAGCTTCAAAATATAGTCAATAGATGCATGAAAGTTCCCTTGAGGCCCATATCTGCAATGCAGAAAGATGCAAGTCACATCATCAAACTACAACTGGATAAAGGAGCACCCTGGACAACAAAAGAATTTACGCCTCATCTACAAGACATGCATGCTGAAAAAAATGTAGCAAGATCATTCCTTTTTTTTTTTTTTTTTTAAATAGGACTGCTCAAATACCTCACATCCAAGAACTAACTACCTTCACCATATCCAAAAAGTAAAAAGCACCTCCTTTGTAATATATTAGGTAGCAGTTGATTTTTCCCTTCACCTCTCTGTGCAAGGGTTTTGTGATCTGGTTAAACTAGTAATTGGTTGTCAGGTGCCTCAGTGGGGATGCGGTTCAGTGCCATTATCTAAAACTAACGTCAGTTAATCCCACTCACCGCCCACCCTGGATTTCTGTTTCCCAAAGACCTCCTGAGGGATTAATTGTTGCCTCTTCAGCTGTTCTGCAACAGAACAGGCATGCAGGCGACCAGACAGCACTCACACCCCCGCAGTCCTGTACAACATTTCAAGTGCTCATGGTGGCATAACTAGACTAGTAGTTAGGAGATGGTTCAGGCACTGAGGCAAGGTAAATGAAGGTCTTACTTTGATCATTTTCAACAACTATCCAGGGAAGGCAGTTTAAAAAACAGATTTATGAGTCTCTTTATTATTTCAAAAAGAAATGGATTTTATTGTTTTTGTAAATGGGCAAATGGGTTGTGGTTTAATATTGCAGGACTGTGGTAAGACAGTTTGCGGTCTTTATGAGACAATAATATGCATCACCTTGGAGATATTCAAGCCATAAATCCACTCCCTTTCTTTTAGCCACTCTGTTTGCTGCAACATTTAAGGAAAGCAACTCCAAACGGCAAACCATTCACAGTACATCCCAAAAAATTCTGGTCATTTCAATACTTCAATGCAGGGGTTGTGTAATATTTTTATTTGGGGAATACAAACTAGACCTTATGTACCACTGAAATAAGATTAAAATGGCTATAGTCTACCTGTTAATTAATGTGGGTTGCAAATTGTGTACTGATATCATTTTGCAGTTTCTCAAGGAATGGCAAGTGGAGCCGGACAGTGGGTACAATCCTGCAGCACCTCTTGAATGATCTGCATGTCACACACAGAGAGCTGCATGTAGCCTTCAGTTACATGATGTTTATTTAATGGACACTTTTATCTGAAGTAACTTACACGTGACAGATGTATAGTGCAAATATACATTCAGTCTTCAATAGACTATCCAAAGTTTGATGACACAAGTAGATTTCAGATTGTCTTCTTGTACATTTTTGCATGTCTTTCACTGACTTACACAAATGCAAGAACAATAAACATGAATGTCTGCTTATAAATATTTTTGTGGGCAGTTTTAGTGGTACAGGAGCAACCGCATAGTTTTGGTAAGTAAAAGTACCGTCTAAAACACCAATAAAGTACAACAGATTTGCTTGGCCATGAAAAAGTTAGTTCACTCATTAACATATACATTGCAGTTTTCATTCTGGCCTAATTTCAGTAAAGTATTTACATTTAAATGGGAAATTTATTTTAAAAATGGGAAAAATAAAAATAGTTTAAAAAAAACAAAAAAAACCTAATTAACAAAACGGAACTCCAAGTAAACTGTTAAATTAAAATAGGCACAGAGATTAAAAGTGCACAGCATTATATTCAAACTTTAAAATGGAGTTCAATTTAAATGAAATTTGAATTCCAATCCAATTCGTGTATGTTTGGAGTTTGTGGATTTTTACTTTGAGAAAAAGTACCTTATAAATGACATTATTATTATGGCATTCTGTTTTTTCTTTCACACTTCAAAACGTGCAGATTTGGCTAACTGGCAACTTTCATTTGGCATAGTGTAAAATACAATGGGGTTGTGATTAAAAGTCCCCTGTGATCGACAGACAGGCACCTCATCTGGAGGCGACTCCTGTCTTGCATGTACTGCCATGAAGGCCTGTTGACCCTGGGCTGTTTTCTATAGGTACTTGCAACTTTCTACAACAACAAAAAAATACATAATTTAAAAAAAAATTACCCACGTTTGAATTTAATTGATAATTTTTTAATTTATCACTAACATTAAATTTCAAATAAACTACAATTAAAAACAGATAGTCTAAAGGGGAGAAAAAAAATAAGGCCCTCAGTGACAAACACTTCACATGCAACAAATGAACATGCATACAATTCTCTTGGATGTTGCAGTGTCTGTTGTTCCCATGAATGTACACATACACACACACACACACACACACATACACACACACACACACACACACACTCTCTCTCGTTCACTTTGCTTCTAGTCTGTCCCCAAAAGCAAGACTACTACATATGCCTGATTTAAACAGAAAACAGGTCAACCAGTGGCGATAGGGGTGAGGGTCATAACATGACACCAGTGCCTGGGAACTGAGCAGAAATGGTAAACAATCAAATCTGAAATTCACTGTGCAAAAAGATTCATATACAATATATGGCCAAAAGTATTTGGACACCCCTACAAATTGAATTTAGATGTTTCATTTGCACCCATTGTTAACAGGTGCATAAAATCAAGCGCATAGCCACGCAATCTCCATTGACAAATATTGCCAGGTTGTAATGAAGAGCTCAGTGACTTTAAATGAGGCACTGTCATAGGATGCCACCTTTGCCACAAATCAGTCCATAAAATATCTGCTCTTCTTGAAGGGCTGCAGTCAGCTGTAAGTGGCATTACTGTGAAGTGGAAGCATCTAGGAGCAACAACAGCTCAGCCATGAAGTGGTAAACCAAATGAGCCTCACAGAACAGGGCTGTTGAGTACTAAAATGCATCGTGTGTAAAAATCACCTATCCACTGTTGCATCACTCACACAAGACTTCCAATCTTCCTATGGTAGCAACTTTAGAACAAGAACTATGCATTGGGAGCTTCATGAAATGCATTTCAAAGGTTGAGCATGCCTAAAGATCACTATGAGCCATGCCAAACAGACATTGGATTGGCATAAAGCACTCTGCCACTCAACTCTGGAGCACTGAAAACGTGTCCTCTGGATTGATGAATCACAATTTATTATCTGGCAGTCTGGTAGATAAATCTGGGATTGGTGTATACCATGAGAACGCCACCTTCCGGAAAGCATATTGCATACTGTAAAGTTTGCTGAAGTATGGATAATGGGCTGGAACTATTTTTTAGGGCTTGAGCTAGGATCCGCGGTTCAAGTGTTAATGCTACAGCATACAAAGTCATTTTACACAATTGTGTGCTTCCAACTTTGTGTGAACTGTTTGGGGAATGCTCTTTTCTGTTGCCGCATGACTGTGCCCCTTTGCACAAAACCAAGTCCATAAAGAAATGGAGGATATCGAGTGGCCTGCACAGAGCCTGACCTATCGGGCACCTTCAGCATGAATTCAGACATTGACTGTGAGCCAGGTCTTCTTATTCAATAACAGTACCTGGCCTCACAAATGCTCTTTTGGCAGAATGGGCACAAATTTCCATAGACACACTTCAAACTTTTGTGGAAAGTTTTTCTAGAAGAGTTGGAGGCTGTTTTCGGCACAAAAATGGTGGGATTTAGGGGTTTGCAACTCCATATTAATGATCATGATTTTGAATGGGATGTCCAACAAGCTCATTTCAGTGTGATTGTCAGGTTTCCACAAACTCAGAAAAGAGACCTTTGACACACCCCCAACTAATTCAGCCATTGTGGACTTAAAGAACAAAAAAAAATTCCTAACAATAGAAAAAACTGGGGGAGAAAATAGGACAATGAAACATACTATATAAAATAAAATAATCCCAAAGCATGCTGAACTGAGACTGTAAAATGCTTCAATTTTGTAGTCTCCCATTTAAAGTGACAAAACTAATTGATATCTGCCCACAACATTAACTTTTTTAGTTAATGTGATATTTGAAATATAGAAATTGTAATTGTTTCTGACAATTTAATTAACAATTCCCTCGTCACAGAATTGGATGGCTCTGTTAAGTGTTTTGTTGGGCCTTAAACTATAACTGAACAGGGATGTCTGGCATACCAAAAGCTATCCAGAACAGCCCATTTTTAATTACCGGTACATGTATTATAGACTACTTTTGAACAAACTGTGATTATGAATATTTCCAATGAGTGTATTTCAGGCAGCCATTAGCAGTGGGCTAATACCACTATTAGATAGGAGTTGTTTATGGACATTTTTTAACAAAGTATTAATAGTTTTGTTTTCTCAGGATCAGGTCCCAATTCCTTCACTAAAATAATCTAATCTGAATGAGAGGTCTCCAGGTGCTTACATATTCTAGTCCTGGCTCAGTGGTTCATTAATTAATTGATTGACTGAATTACAAAAGAACTACAGAATGAACTGACAATGTCATTATTTATCTGCACTCCTCTTAATCCTGGCATGTTTCAAAGAAAGCATCCATCCATTTTTGAAATAGCTGACTGAATTTGAGGCAGCTATAATATGAATACATCCAGCCATGACTTTCTATTATCTCCTGTTGTGCTATTCATCATGATTATATTTTGATTTTTTACTAAATGGATCTGTGATTGCATTCAGCATGGAACCTTCTACAGCATTCATCTATCACATAGCCCCCTGTGGGCAGTCTAGCTATGCTTTTGTAAGATACAGTGGCTCTCAATCTCAGTGCCTTCTGCAGACACTGGATTTCATTCTGTCTAGTTCAGAATGACAGCCAACTTACTTCTCACAATCTGACCCCAACATGTAGAGGTTTTCTCTTTGTCATTATTTTAGAATAGTATAAAAATCTGAATATATTCTGTTCTATATACTAATTAAGACTTTTGTATACCAGCTTTCAAAGGGACTAGCACTGTTAGCTGAAAGTTAAGGCAATCCGATAATGCTCATATTTCACTAATGTGCAAGTGGGGTAATTATTGACTCTGATCTGATCCACTGCGTGTATGTATGTCTATGTGTTATTTCCCGCATTCAACTGGTAGCCCTTCCAGCGTCAGGGTTCCTGCCTTGAGCACCTGTCCTATCAGGATAATG
Source organism: Erpetoichthys calabaricus (assembly GCF_900747795.2). NCBI lineage: Eukaryota > Metazoa > Chordata > Cladistia > Polypteriformes > Polypteridae > Erpetoichthys > Erpetoichthys calabaricus. The sequence continues at coordinate 17,147,700 of NC_041411.2, read as the reverse complement.
CAGGTTCAGCAAATGGATAGGAGGATTTTGCACACATAATAGTCTCTTTTATTTCTTCTCTTATGTAAAGGCCTTAACAGTGAGCACAAAATATAAGACAGTCCTTAGTGGTGGTGTTAATTTTCCTCTGTTTGAGCCAATATATTTATTACGAAGAGGCTGCTTTAATAAAATATTTAGAGAGCAATGAGGACATAATAGTGCTTCAGGAGTACTAATCACTGTTAAATATGAAATTTACAGATTAAATGTATTCCTTGTTAGCAGGCTTACAGCACAGGGCACATCATCGGCGTCAAACAATTTTTGTAATACATTAATAATACAACACAAAATACAATAAAATATTTACACAGGTATGTATTTACCTATATTGATAAGCTTTAATATTCTCAAGCCTTGTAAGATCAGAAGGAAAGATGGAAGAGGAAAACAATAACTGCAGTTGCAACAAAAAGGGAGTATGCCCAGGTCTTCCAGAAGGATAATATTTAAAAACATTCCTACTATTTCAGCACTGATAGTTCTGTCACAGGTTCAGGGTTACTCGGAGTGTTACTCAGTGGTGGAGACTGAACATATAACAACAGTGCCAACTAGAAAGCAGTGTATATTTATATACGAACTTAGGCAGTGAACTCCAGGTAAGGTGCTGTGCAGCTTTTTAGAAGGAGTAAGTGTGCATGGAGATGCGTAAGCAATTGGACTGCAAAATCCATTTGCATCTTTTTGGGTGGTGTTCACAGAAAGGCAGTGTGCAAAGTCAAATGTATTCATAGTCTTTTACTATTAATCAATAGTTCAAATAAATCATAACTATTATTTACTAATAACAAAGGACATAGAGTACAACTGAAATCAAACTGTTTGAAAATCAAAATACAATGTGACTGTTGGAACACGGTACACAGGGTGCTGTAGCCATGAATTCACTCTTCAGGGAGGACAAAAAAACATTTAAATCACAGAATAACGCAGTAATTTTTGCCAGGTCTCTCCTGCTGCACTTTCTGAGTCGTATCTCAAAGACACCAGGACTCTTCTTAATATGTGGGTTTAGTTTAAAAATATGAATACAACAGAAGGAGTACTAATTCATGTGTGCCTGTCTGTTAAAGCAATTTGCAGAAATAGGTCAATGGTCAGATTTGTATTTTACATCACTGTACTCTCATCCTGTACTGGTTTCTGGAATATTAAAAACAGGGGAGCAGTGGATAATTTTGATCTAGGTAGCTCCTGGATCACTACTACTCTTGCATATAACCCCTATAACAAAAAAGAGAAGGCCGCAGCAGACTGGAAGAGTGCAATTGAAGTTACAGTTGGCTATCAGTTTGGGGCTTCACTAACATTGCTATAAAATCATAAATCAGATGTGGCTTTACAAGGAACATTAACCAAACATACAAGTTTGTTGTTAGATTACAGAATGAACATTAATGGCACTTATCAGCTCTCTGCAAATAAATCAGTCTTCTGTTAGGGGGTTTATTAAGTTTAAAAGACTTGTAGCTATACTCACTGGTATAGAGACCCCACCTTACTCCTGACGCTGTCATGTCCCCTAACTGAATAAACAGGTTATAAAATACAGGAATGGAATACTACAGCATGTTTAGGTTAAGTACAATTTTAGTATTATTGTTAAGATAATGACTAGTATTTTACATGCAATCAAATGAATGAAAACCAACAGCACCTTGTAGACCTATTCTGTAACAGCAGTAAAACATCATTGCATGATACACCATTAAAAGAGATACTTTAATTTTCATTTGTACTTGTGACAGCTAATTAATAACCCTGCAGCATGCTCATAACAGGGGCAAACAAAGCATTTTCCGATTATGTGCATGAGGGCTGTTACCAATCATCAAAAACCTCACAACACAACTACTTATAGCGCAAGTAGGCACCTTAAGTTGATAGAAGTGAATACTAATCTTGCAGATTGTAATGTTGGGCTTGTGTAGAGCTTTTGTGTGATTTTTTTTTTTCTTTCAATGGAATTCTGAAAAGAAAAAAAAATCCATTGTCAGTGTTATTCATTCAAAACCTAAAACAGTACGATATCATCCCTAGAGTGCCTGGATGCCTAAATTATGCTGCGAGCCAATAGGAACCAATTACCAGGATGGAATGAAAAATGTTGGCAATAATACGGTCGCCCGAAGTTGAAAAACAGCGTAATGCGGTCAATGTTGCAGACAAAAAGAAACAAAAGACAGAAAGAAAAGCAGCAGCAACAGCCACGGAAGTGAATGTCAGTCAGTGACAAATCACTACTTGCCTTTGAAGGGAAGCGTTTCAGATTGATGGGTGCAAGTATGCACATTGGCAGTGGTTCCCACACCGCATTTTTAGGAGGACCCCGTTGGCATTGAAGTGCTGTCGAGAATTCTACGGACCATAGCCAACGTGCTTCTCTGGGGTTCAAATGCCTGGAGGAAGATGACATCTGTTCTAGGGGGGCTGCTGAAAGCGCCGTGACGCAGAGTTGGACACACACACACACACATACGGGGAGAGAGAGAGAGAGAGAGAGAGAGAGAGAGAGAGAGAGAGAGAGAGAGAGAGAGAGAGAGAGAGAGAGAGAGGAGTGTCAGAAGGAGCAGAAGCAACGCTCACTGCAGAGCACAGCGTACGAGCAGCTAGCTGGGCTCTGGCTCTTATCCCAAAAGCAGTGCCTTTCTCATGAGCCCACGCAATTAAGGAGCTGGGGATCGTGACATCAGAGAAGCATTAGGACCGTACGCCACTAATGTAGCTCCCGGAGGAGAGTAACTGCGGATCGCACTTACATCTACCAGGATGACGTTCCATTCAAACCAGTCCACCCAGTAAAATAGTTGGAGGTCGAGGCATCAGGTACAAACGGTATGTCCAACATTGATGTACAATAGAAAAAGCTGGGGTTCAGTGTATCGGCTACCAAAAACCGAACATTCTAAAACATCCAGCAGTGGTAAACAGCTGCGGCAAGTGGCATTATATCTAGTTTACCTAAATACCACCACAAGGATAAAGGCTGGAGATCTGCTGTTCCTTAGAACTTCAGTATATTTTCCACTAGAGTGACAGCGCAGGTTCTCTCTGCACTTCACTCCCACAGGATTGACCCCAACAGAAAAGACTTTCCAGCTGGATTGTTGTTCGTTATCAGTCGGATCAACTGGATAGTTTGCCAGTGGCACGTTTTGCGCACTCTTATCGGGGATAACCTCTTCACGTTCTTGCTCAGGCACCGTGGAATATCTGGAGCAGCGCAAATCCTCTCTAGTCCTGTACCGACCCTTCCCCTTTTGTGCGAGTTTGGGAGCAGTCACTGCAGACAGTCGGGAAACTGCGCTAGACCTTTCTAACTGGATATCTCTGAAGGCTCTTTCTAGGACTTTTCCCACCTTGCCAAACAGGGTATTTCTTCGTTGCCATAAGCCATGAACACGTTGCTCCCCCTCAGCTCTTGGATTTCATGTGTTTTTTCTTTGTTCTGTATGCATTGGCAGATTGGAACTGCTCAAACGAAAGGTAGGCGACCTTTCACTTGTTTTTTTTTTTTGTTTTTTTTTTAAAAGAAAACTAAAATATAATTTTAGCGGGTTAATTCGAACTAAATAATAAATATACCATCAAAATGAATAATCCTAATCGTTCCCATTCTTTTTCCTGCTTATTTTTCGCTTCTATTGTTAATGCTTTTTGAGACTTAAGACGTTTATGATGATATCAGCTAGACTTTATTTCATATCAAATATTATTTTGTGTGTCGTATAGAGCCCCGTATTTACGGTTTCTGTGATAATCGGGTGTATATGCATTAAAGTCATCCAATGTCACTTTAACTCTAGACTTTCAAGTACCTACCGTTTGAAGGGCTTATGAAAGTACGGGCCACTTTGCCAAAAGAGAAAAGGACTATAGGAGAAACAGACCTATTTAGTTTCAGCTCTAAGAAGCTAGAAAAAAACCTTAAAACCAAAAATATTTTTTCTTTCTCTCTCCTCTGACATTTCTTGGTGTCTGTGTCCTACTGAAGACGAACGTTTGTGCCACTGGGTAAGAGCGCACCAGACAACTCTTGGGTAATTGGAACCTATGTCATGAAATTATGTATATATTCCAAAGGTCAGGTTTTCAATATTTTAAAGTATGTTATGTTAAATTAAAATACACAAATTTTCTTTTTGCAGATGCTGCATTGCAAACCACATTTAATAGCCATCTTTGTTCAGAAAGAAAAACTAAATTTGAATTACTTTAATTTTAACTGTCTGCTGTATGTTGACCTTAAATTCTCAAAATCCATCTTGCTGACAAGCTTTGATGGCTTTGGTCTGTTTTTTTGTCTTTTGTCTCACATTGTTTAAGCCAGCTTTCCATGATAGGAATATAATTTAATATACCTATGGCAGCTTTTATTTACTGACACATCTGTACATTGTCCATTTTGAGTTTATCAGCTTCCAGTAAATTCTTGGACACAGATAGATATACAGTAAATGGCAGGTATGAGAAGACTCCCTTTCATGGTTGGCAGAACGACTTACAGAAACACACCAATACAACTGATGGACTTTGAATTTCCTGCACATTGGGTTATGACTGTGGACTCGGCTAATTGACTGCACATGTCACTTGGAGGTGTCATCTTAATTTCCCCATTATGAAAGAATGATGGGTCATTTTTATAACTTCTCATTCACAGGTCCCTCTGAGACAAAATATTTTACACATTGAGGAGGTGCCTGGATCTTTAAGGATTTCACTTATTACTCTTTTGGGTGGATGAGAGATCCCCAGTGGCTTATAATAGGTACCATGCTTTGCAGGTGGTTGATACTGATAAAGTCCCACACAGCTAGGACACTAGGGCAATGCCAGTAATCAGTATTGGCCTTCTTTTTCAAGATGTGCCATCCTACACTCATCTTCTGGGCTTTGTTTGTCTCTACACTCAATTCCTTTAACACCCAATGGGGTTTTAACCCGGAGAGGCATCAAATGCAAATGAGGACTTCTACATTTGCAATGTATTAAGATCACTAGAGCACACAAATTTTGCCTGGTGTTAGCAGAGTTTAGCCTTTACTATCATGAAAAAAAATATCAACACAACAAAGGTTGTTAAATGAATGATGACCGATATATATAGACTAACAATTAAACGCAATACATGCTGGTCTGATTTAGGAAGTGATTAAACCTGTAATGTCATTTCAGCTCCAGTATTACAGAGTAAATAAAAAAATAAAGTTAACACCTCAAAAATGAATCATGCACAAGAATCAGTGTTTACAAATAAAAGCAAATTCTTTCAACAGTACTGGGCCATCCTAGTCCCCCAATTATGATTTTAAAATTGACTAAAGCCTCTCATTCACCCATCTTAATGACGAGGCTATGCCCCATTATACGAAGACATGTAGTACTACTACTGTCGGAAAACAGCATATGTGTACTCAAAGCAAATAAATCCCTTCCCCCAACAAAATCCTGGAACCTGTGATATGTCTTAGAGACTGCAGATAAAGGCCACCAGCAGTGTGCTATCGATTACTGTTTAGCGTGTGCAGGTATTCATACCAAGGACATACAAAAAGGATGTCAATTGAAATGCTGATTCCCTACTGCTGGAGTTTATTATAATGATTTCCAATTAAAAACTGTTTGGAAACAGATTTATGACTATTATTGCTGTTAATGCTATAAGGATCATTCAATGGCCTTGTGAACAGAACAATATCTCTGCAAAATGTAGTATGAATCATTTGCATTTGTATGACAGCTCATTATTCTTTGTTAATCATCAAGCAATCACTGTTCTAAAGACACAAGATCACAAAGCTCTACTAAGTGCTTATGTATTGTGAACACCCAATATGTAAAGCAAAGCAAGGAGATGAAAAATAAAACCAATCAGTAAAGATGAAGTAGATTTTAAAGAGGTGAGGTACTACAGAGTGACAAATCAGATTTGTCGCTTTACAGTTTTTCTCTTGGATTAAGGCAGAATGGCAGGGTAATAGCTTGCAATTCACCCTTAAAGCTCTAGGGGCCTTGTCCATGAAAGCATTTGTGGAGTTTGCTCATTCTGTGTCCATAAGTGCTTTCTCTGCATACTCTGGTTTCTACTCGCATTCAAAATATGTAATTTAGGTTGATCCAGGGCTCCAAACTGGCCCAGGCCAAGTGTCCATGCTAAATGGGAATCTTGTGTAGGACTGGTTCCTGCACTGCACCTGTTGCTACAAAGTATAGGCTCCAGCCTCCTAGGACTCTGGAATTAAAATAAAAATGGATGTTTCAATTTTGGGAAAACTATTGTATTACAGTCTATAGTTTACCCTGCAAGTTGGAGGACCTGCTTGCAGGGCTGACAGCAGGTTAATGTCATACCCAGGACAACGCAATTGCAGGTTAAAGGCCTTGCTCAAGGGCCCAAAAGGAGTGGAATCGGGGCCAGAGCCACCATTAAGGCGAATAAGGCATTCAACTAGGGCACAGATCATAAGGATGGAGGGAACCCAGCCGCACGGGTTAGCTACCGAACAGTTGGTTGGCACACTAATAAGCTTGGCCTAGGGCACAATATATATATAATATATACAGTATAATATATCTATCTTCATCCAGCCATGTGTTCTAGCTGAATGTTCTAAAGTCATCTGTTTACAAGGCTTATATGTACAGATTTACACAAAGGTGTTTTGTTTTTTTGTTTTTTTTATAAACATTTTTTGATTCCAAGAACCCAATGAACAAAACATCACAGGGCAGGGTGGTTCATTTTAAAAAAAAAATGCCATCAGCAATTGCAAAAATTAACCAATTTACAATAGATTGTGTTATAAAAGTAATGTGGTATAAAAGTAAATGTGCACCTTTACCAACACTAGAAGCAGTGTACCCCCATAGTGGCTAAGAATCCTCAGGACTGCTGTTTTGAGTCACAACTGGCTACCAACAAATTTACATGGTAGAGCTCCAAAAGCAAAAAAAAAAAAAAGGTTGCTGGGACAGGTTTCAACTCTCCATCATGGAATAAGCAGTTTAAGAAAATGGATGTAATAAGCCTTAGAATGGTATTCCTTACAGAAAGGTGCTATACAACAAATAGCTGGCTTCCTTTTTCTAGACAACAAATTCATCAGAGACAGAGAAATGTATTTACGTGCATAATTGGCCATTCAAATCAGGCCACTGACAAGGTCCAAAAATAGCTCAGTTACACTGCAGACAGTGCTGCAGAAGAATATAGCACTTCTTGTATATTTTGTTACTCTGTACTTCATTTGCCACAACCACATGTATGGATTACTCCCTTAAAATGCGGACAACTTAGTCAAGCGTGTACTGTATATGCTTTGCAGGTTTGTGAAGGCTAGCTGTACTCATTTTAACAGCCGAGGAAAATCAGATGGAGAGAGGAGTGAGACAACTAGGGCTAAAATCGTATGATATACAAGTAAAAGTAGAGTATTTGTAATACTCATTTCAGAGGCAAGGTTCTTTTTCTAAGGCAGCTTATTAAGACATCTAATTACCAAGATGCCCAGAGGAGGGTACTATTAATGGTTGTATTTAGTTGTCTAGGTCTATGCTTCCATTAGTGGCTTCTATTAATGCCTAGACTGAAACGACTCTGCAGATGTCCCTCTCTTTATTCTCATGCTGGTCTGATGTCTCAAAAGAAGACAGGTTGTTGCTTTAAGCAGTTTAATTTTTTTTAATCCATTTCAAAATTGTATTGGAAAGAACTGAAAAGAAAAAGATTTTAAATTGTATTTTTTCTTATGTATCTGTCTAATGTTTTTTTCAAATGCATCTCTCTCTTTGATAACATAAGGTTTTATTCTTTGGAGATCCAGCGCAGTGCTGCTCTTTTTTATGAAGTGTTCAAGAGAAAAAGGACAAAGGGAGGCTTTCTCCTGGGAAGTGCCGTTTCCCTTCTTGGGAGTCTGCCCCACATACTTTCTTGAAAATCCCTTGGAAATGTCTGTCTCATTAATTTGCTTGTATCAGATGAAATGCCCGTTTTTGTTGTCCCCGTCCCCCCCACCCCACCCCCCAGAAAAGCCATTTTATGGGGTGCTAGTTTGCTTCTTTCAATGAAATTGGAAAAGTTGTATTTTGAAGAAAATAGACCACTTGAAAAGTGCTTTTGGCGCAAAACGTAAGAGTTATACATCAAGATTTAAAAAAAAAAAATCCTCTGCTTTTATTCAGCACCCAGATCACACAAACCCCCCCCCCCCCCCCCCAGCCGCAACGACTGAACTAATAATAGCGACTATCCTGAAAGGGCTTTGCTGTGCAGCAAGCTCTTTAAAAGCAAAAAACAAAGCAGAGGCGCTCTGACAGCACCTCTCATGGGACAGCGCTCTGCCAGCAGCTCAAACGGTGTGGTGCTGGTTGTGGTCGAGGTGATGTATGTGTGCTTGTGTGTACGGAGAGTTAGAACACTGTTGCCAATTTATTTTTTGGCATACTGCACACCGCTTGTTACAGGACCACAAAGGTACATAGCTTTTCTTCGTGTCAGCATAAATTCTGCAAGACGAAGCTTGTGTCTGTGCAAAAGCGAGGCTAATTAATCAATACAGTATATAAAATATCAATCCATAATACCAATCAATAGATAATTATACCAAAAGGAAGCTTGTTAGCAATACACCGGATTACACAAATGATTGCTATTTATCTAGCTAACCATACAAATAACCTGTAAACCTTGACCACTTAAAATATGAAAATCCTGACTTCTCAGATGCAGTTAAAGGTGGGCTGGTTAGGATTAAATCGCTAATGCCATGTAAATTAATGCACTGTAGTGTCCAGTGTACGAATAATAAGCACATGTGAAATAAAATTACGTTACATCTCGGCAAATAGGCCTTCTTTCTTTCCCTTATTGTAATAATCAGGTTTCAAGGATGGTACAGATGAAATGAACTAAAAAGCGATATACATCACTTCCAATGCATTCACTACTCCGTTCTCTAAACCATCTTCTTGAAGTGATTCGCTTTCAAGATTTTTTTTAAAGTTCTTTATTTTGTCTTTGTACGTTACATTTTTCTTATTGATATATACAGTATACAGTGTGTATGTGATATCTCATTTTATTTTAAAACCCACTTTTATCCATTTTAGACTCGTGTAGGTCGGACACTATCCCGCAAGGCAGGAAAGTGGAAACCGTCTTGCACCGGGCTCCAGATAAACGTTTGTGTGAAACTTAAAGATTAAAACTGTATCAACTTCCTAACTTTATCTGCCGTTCAAAATAAATATTTAACACATACAAACATTTATGTTAGGGCTTTGTAATATTGTGTAACTCAACGTTTCAAATAACAGCCTTTTCTTCTAACACGTGTCGTTTTTTAGATTTAGGGAAAATGCGTATATTCAATGAATTCCGGAAGGTACCGAAATTTAAAACCAGTCTGTACGAAGGATGTCACAATGTGAAAAACTAAGTAGGCTAGTTTGTTCCAGAGTTGCAAGGCAGAGCGTAAAACCTTTCGTACGCCTGGTACCAAGCGGATGTGGAAGCCTGCACATTCTCCATACTAGTTAAATACCTATTGCAGAAGCTTCGTCCCCCCTGTGTTTAATCGACTGTATGGTAATCTTTCCACAGTTACAAGAAATAAATAATAAATGCCACACGAATAGGTAAGACAAGCAAGACTTCAAACGTGTTCATGTACAAGTATCGCTGTGCCCTTATAATCATTATGAGAAGTGGCTTTTCACTTTCAGACTCTCTTATAATGTGAATTTCCCATTTGGATTAATAAAGTATCTATCTATCTATCTATCTATACGACGCGTCTAACCTTCTGATTTTACGTCTATATAATTCGCTCTCTTCCAATGTACTTCAGGCATAGAAGAAAAGGGGAGGGGTCTAAGCTTTACAAGGTGGCAGCGATGTTCAATGCGCACTGCACTTTGTAACTACATTTTTTTAATGGTTTTCGGTAAACACTTCAAAAGTTGTCTCAAAACGTACGAAATATGTTTGGTAAAATTATGTAAATTATAAGTAAAGTAAAATATATAAAAATCATACAGGTAAACAGAATCGTCACGGAATCCTTTCCCCCTTTTATTTAACACGCTCAATAAAATATTATGAGCAGCAACAAATAAAGAATTGTTAGAAAGGATTGAAGTAACAAGCCGCAGTCGTGCCGTTGTCAAGAGGCTTTTTGCAGGACCACAACAAGGCCACGATGAGCTTCTGATTGGCCAACTACTCTGCTGCTGTCTCTCCACTGCTGCGGCAGCACATCGTCTGACTGCAATCTGGTCAGTTAGTGGTATATATCATGTGATAGTAACATAAGAACGATTATAAATTTCAGGGCTACTTCAGGCCACTCTGACACCCTCCGACACTCTCTCTCCTGTTTCAGCGTAACCATTTAATTTGTCGGGGTGCACAGCATCAAGGCGACTGAACGGACACCCCGCCTTCTCTTTCCTCTGAACAAACAAGCATGCATTTGGTGATAACTATCTTTCTCATGTGCCCTCTAATCTTGTCGTTTCGGAGTGATTTGCATGAGTAATTATCATTCAAATGCTTTACACGTTCCCGTTAATGCTGCTAATGAATGCGGGCGCGAGTGTCAATGTCTCTGCGCTGCGTGCCGCCAGAATCCCAGGGGAAGCGCAGTGCTTGTACCTCACTGAATTTGCTACTCGTACAAACAAACAAGCAAAGATCGGTAAATAAATACATAAACGAATACATAAATAAATGAATAAAAATTATATCCGCCTGCGTAGCAATAGATCAATTCTATCCTACGATTTGCCAAGGAAATGAGAAAGTCTTTTTTTTCTGGCAAACACGACCTGCAGGAAATTGAGGTGACGAGCCATCCATCTTCTCTACAGAGACGTGAACATCATTTAATTTTTCGGTAGTGTTTATTGGATTGTTCGTTACTACAGTATCTCATGTATTTTATCCTTTCTATACGGAACCTGCATGCTCACCTGCATTTCTCCAACCAAAGTGCAATGCTGTTCATTTCGGGCACCGGATTTCATCGAATTTCTGAACCTTTTAGTACCGCTGGTTTTATGGAAACTTATTTTAGGCTTTTAATTCAGATTATCTTGATAAAATGCAGTTTACTTCCATCACCACCTTACGAACATTCAGATCAAAAATCAATCAATTAAATCCCAATCCATTTTATTAACTGCCATATAAGGGCCATGTACCGCCATGATAATTTAAATACGAGTAGTAAAATTATATTCAAATTGTACTACAAATGAAAATAAAACTCTTGCATTGGCCTCCATTAGACGGAATTTGGAAAAGACCTTGTAAATAGAACACAGAACAAATGGCTGTTGCAACAGAGACATCAATTTAAACAACAGCAACTGTGGCACAGTAAAGCACTTCCAAATCCATTTTTTGAGTAGTAATTCCCCAAGAAGCTAGATTAAATAAAGAAGGTTGCTGAAACCAGCACTGTAATAGTGTGCGGAGACATCTCCTAGTTACAACTCATCATATGTTGTTGATTGTATATTATAGCTCAGGATTCTTCCTCCAGGTTAGTACAGTATATGTGCAATATATAATCGGATACCAAAAGTGGAGTACTACATGATCTGTGCTGTTCTAATTAAGTGGACTCTGTGCTAGTAAAACTTCACTTTAACCTCAACATTTGTCTTGCATTAACTAGAACTTTACATCAGCTTTATCTTGATTTTCTTCTTTCCATGTCCGTGGTAAACTGCATCAAAATGGCACAGCACTTTGAAGATTTCCATTTAGACAGAAGTTTTGTCATTTATTTTATGTCATAGGAAAATGACATTTTTGACTCCTGTGGGCTACATATCACATCCTTTGGATTGGTGGTGTAAACAGAGGGTTACATTCTTCAGTGTTAATTCCTAGAGCGACATAAAGTGAGAGAATACTCAGATCCTCTGCAGGCCGAGTGTTGTCATCAGCACATCCACATTTAATATTTCATGGTAGTGAAAGGTTACATTAGCCAGTTGTAAGCTACAGTGACTGGAAACAATCATCTTACATTTACAGCTACTACAAGTACAAAACCATGAGAGAAAAAGAGCAGACAAACCACTTCTTGGCTTTATACATCAGCAGATGGCCACTGAGCTCTGTGTGGGCCTTATGCGCTAACTAGTGAGCATAAGTTCATGCTGGATTTTTCAGCTCAAGGTATATTAGGGGTCATAGTTTTCAGCCTCATATTCTTTGTGCCTGGAAGCATGTGTACTCCTTATTTGCTGCAGTCTCTTTATTTTCAGCACTTCAGCCCACACTCCCCCACACCTTTCTATATAATGTTAATAACATGTTATCAGCCCCAGGCAGCAGATTGCCCCCAAAATGTCAGTAACATGATTTAGATGAAAATCCTTGTGAAATATGTCCAAGCAATTGGACAGCAAGTGCCCAAATAAAAGAAGCACTGACTTTTACAAGTGCACTGATGAGATGGACGTGCCACCGTGTATTATTCAATCTTCTGTTTTGCAAGTAATTCAATAGTATTTGTTATTCCATAGCTGTCGTCACTGATCTGCATGCGTGTGGCTGATGGAGCGGCTGTGTCTCTCCCTCAAGGTCATGTATTCCAAGTGCCAGTGTGCTCCTTGAATTAGGTCACATTCACTACTTGGTCCTATAGATATTTGTGGGGGCAGGATTGTATGTTGCAGTTGATGTTATGGTCATATCTGAAAATTTAACTGCCTGCAGAAGATTCTGGCTCACAATTAAGTTTTATTGGTTACATCTTTTGAGACACCAGCTCTGGTTAATATGGGTCTCAGCTACTGGTTTGTCTGAGTCATGCTTTTAAAGGAAACTGCTTAGCTGTCTCTTCCACATGCTCCAGATATCTATTTCAGATTGATCAGCTGCTTCATGCCAGTGTCTAGACATAAAGCATTTGGCAAACTAATGAGACACTGAAAATGAATAGCTGTGAAATATTTTTCTATCACTGTTCATAGGTCAACAAATCTATTCTGTTGCACATTAATGGCAATAAATGCTGTCTTACTGAACTTTGAAGGTTTTATCCCTTAAAATGTAAGATCAGAAATACAAAAGATCATATCCCATCAGAAATGGCTTTTAATTGTTGCTGACGAAAAATAGATCTAACTTTAAGTTGCTCCTCAACACAACACTTTCCACAAGTGTTTTTTGTGCAAAACACTCAAACGTCCTTATAAAGACAAGACTGCTCTGGTTCCTTTTGCATAGCAGGTGTGTGTCTTGACCACCCAATCTACATGACTGATCCAATTAACTCCCAGGAATGTACAAGTCAACACCAACTTCACCTTCCAACATTAGTGCCATTATTCCCAAAGGCTCCCTGGCATGCCAAAAGTCCAACTTCTTTCTCTTGGTAATAATCAGTTGCAGGTAGTCCTCCCAGCTACATAAGACAATGTCTGCCACCAACTTTCCATACTCCTCCGCTGTTGTGTTCAATGTAAGGATGTTACAAGAATGGTATCAAACAGATTTTATAATGAGCAGTAGAGAATGTAACAATGCTCTGAGCATTAAGTTGTAAAATCAAAGTTAGTGTGCAAAATCAAAAGATACATCTGAAACAAAACGAAAATGAAACTAGAAGACTTTTCCCAAATGTATTTATTGTGAGCACATCTTGTAAGGTCTTCCCTTTAACTGGTCAGAGTTGGTCTTAAATTTGTCATAAACAATGTTTAATGTGGGTGGACATTTTGTATATCATGCCTGCCACGATGACACTGGTCACGTGACAAATGCTCTACATGCCTAGCATTAGTGCTGGGCCGTATACCGGTTCATACCGAAAACCGTTTTTTATTTTTTTTATGATATGGATTTTTCTTATACCGCAACACCGGTTTAAATTGCCTAAACGACGTTCGGAAAGTGGCGCAGCGGGAAACTGTTCAAGTGGGGACACTTTTCACTGCTACACCGCTAAACACAGATTTGTTGCACTAGGGCTCTTTTTCACTGCTACACCACCAAATAGTGGGCAGTAGCATAGGTATGCCGCGTGGTGAAAATGGACGGAGAGCCGAAAAAAAAATTAGTCACGTCTGTCGCCTGGAGATGCTTTAGTTTTAAAAGGTCAGATGTGTAAAAACTGTTTCTATATTACTGGATAATACTGCAAGCCAAGTTGTACTTGTTTTATTTGTTTTCAATACAGTGTAATGTATCTGGGTACTGTGTAATATTGTGACGACATGTTCACTTTATTCTCGTACTTTGTCATTAAAGTAGAACATCGTAAACTAAAGTTCATCGTAAAATGAATATTTAATTTACTAGATTTTCTCAAACCCCTTCATAAGTTATATAGCACATTAAATGCTTTGTGTTAAGTGTTCCCCAAGCTTCTTAAACTGACTTCCTCTGCACTAAGAGGAGGCAACGGCAGCGATCGCTGCACAGAATCCATTCACATGATATTTAGGCTCTCTGAACATTTAGAATGCCAAGATAAATACTTGATATAAATAAATACTTGATATAAATTCTAAATGTTCAGAGAGCAGGAATATCATACAGTGAATGGATTCTGTATGGTGATCGCAGTCTCCTATTAGTGCGGAGGAAGTCAGTTTAAGAAGCGTAGTGATTAACAACTGGGTCGGGGAACACAACACAAAGCATTTAATGTGCTACATTAACTTATGACGGGGTTTGAGAAAATCTAGTAAATTAAACAATGATTTTAGGATGAAGTTTAGTTTACGACATTCTACTTTAATTATAAAGTAAACTATGAGAATAGAGTGGAAATGTCGACTTTATTCTCGACGTATAGTTTTTTTTTCTTCACTGTGGCCCTAATACGATTCCGTAGGGCTATACCACAAATAGATAGATAGATAGATACTTTATTAATCCCAATGGGAAATTCACATTCTTCAGCAGCAGCATACTGATACAATAAATAATATTAAATTAAAGAATGATAATAATACAGGTGAAAAAAAAAACAGACAATAACTATGTATAATGTTAAATATTAACGTTTACCCCCCCTGGTGGAATTAAAGAGTCGCATAGTTTGGGGGAGGAACGATCTCCTCAATCTGTCTGTGGAGCAGGACAGTGACAGCAGTCTGTCGCTGAAGCTGCTCTTCTGTCTGGAGATGATACTATTAAGTGGATGCAGTGGATTCTCCATAATTGATAGGAGCCTGCTCAGCGCCCTTCGCTCAGCAACAGATGTTAAACTGTCCAGCTCCATGCCAACAATAGAGCCTGCCTTCCTCACCAGTTTGTCCAGGCGTGAGGCGTCTTTCCTCTTAATGCTGCCTCCCCAGCACACCACTGCGTAGAAGAGGGCGCTCGCCACAACTGTTTGATAGAACATCTGCAGCATCTTATTGCAGATGTTGAAGGAAGCCAGCCTTCTAAGGAAGTATAACCGGCTTTGTCCTTTCTTGCACAGCGCATCAGTATTGGCAGTCCAGTCTAATTTATCATCCAGCTGCACTCCCATATATTTATAGGTCTGCACCATCTGCACACAGTCACCTTTGATGATCACTGGGTCTATGAGGGGTCTGGGCCTCCTAAAATCCACCACCAGCTCCTTGGTTTTGCTGGTGTTCAGGTGTAGGTGGTTTGAGTCGGACCATTTAACAAAGTCATTGATTAGGTCCCTATACTCCTCCTCCAGCCCATTCCTGATACAGCCCACGATAGCAGTGTCATCAGCGAACTTTTGCACATGGCAGGACTCCGAGTTGTATTGGAAGTCCGATGTATATAGGCTGAACAGGACCGGAGAAAGTACAGTCCCTTGTGGCGCTCCTGTGTTGCTGACCACAATGTCAGACGTGCAGTTCCCAAGACGCACATACTGAGGTCTGTCTTTAAGATAGTCCACGATCCATGCCACTAGGTATGAATCTAATCCCATCTCTGTCAGCTTGTCCCTAAGGAGCAGAGGTTGGATTGTGTTGAAGGCGCTAGAGAAGTCTAGAAACATAATTCTTACAGCACCACTGCCTCTGTCCAAGTGAGAGAGGGATCGGTGTAGCATATAGATGATGGCATCTTCCGCTCCCACCTTCTCCTGATATGCAAACTGCAGTGGGTCAAGGGCGTGTTGAACCTGTGGCCTAAGGTGGTGAAGCAGCAGCCTCTCCATGGTCTTCATCACATGTGATGTCAGAGCAACAGGCCGAAACTCATTCAGCTCACTAGGACGTGATACCTTTGGGACTGGGGTGATACAAGATGTTTTCCAAAGCCTCGGGACTCTCCCCTGTTCCAGGCTCAGGTTGAAGATGCGCTGTAGAGGACCCCCCAGCTCCGATGCACAGACCTTCAGCAGTCGTGGCGATACTCCATCTGGACCCGCTGCTTTGCTGGCACGAAGTCTCCTCAGCTCTCTGCTCACTTGCGCTGTTGTTATTATGGGTGGGGATGTTTTTCCTATGCTGGTATCAGCAGAAGGATGTGTGGAGGGTGCAGTACTCCGAGGTGAGAGTGAGAGTGGGTTAGGGTGGTCAAACCTGTTAAAAAAGTTGTTCATTTGGTTTGCTCTCTTCACGTCTCTCTCAATGGTGGTACCCCGCTTCGAGCTGCAGCCAGTGATGATCTTCATCCCATCCCACACTTCCTTCATGCTGTTATTCTGCAACTTCTGCTCCAGCTTTCTCCTGTACTGCTCCTTCGCCGCCCTGAGTTGGACTCGGAGTTCCTTCTGCACGCGCTTGAGCTCATGCTGATCACCGTCTTTAAAAGCCCTTTTCTTCTGATTAAAAAGGCCCTTGATGTCACTTGTAATCCATGGCTTGTTGTTAGCATAGCAGCGTACTGTTCTTACAGGAACTACAATGTCCATACAGAAGTTGATGTAGTCAGTAGTGCAGTCAACAACTTCCTCAATGTTCTCATTATGAGATCCCTGCAGGATATCCCAGTCTGTAGTTCCAAAAAGTTCTCTCAGAGTATTCTCAGCCTCCGGGGTCCACTTCCTGAATGATCGTGTGGTTACAGGTAGGACTCTAACTTTTGGTTTATAGTGAGGCTGAAGCTGAACCAGGTTATGATCTCCTTTCCCAAGCGCAGGCAGCGGGGTGGCGCTGTATGCGTCTTTAACGTTTGCATACAGTAAATCAATAGTCTTATTTCCCCGGGTGTTACAGTCCACATACTGGGAGAATGCAGGCAATGTTTTGTCCAGCGTCACATGGTTAAAGTCTCCAGCGATATACAATTATAAATGCAAGTTGCAGTTGTATTATTTATGTATATAGCTTAGCTTGAAGCAAGGTCCATATTGATGCAGTTTGCCTAAATGATAGTTCAGTTGGTAAAGATGTCATCACCAAGATTGCACTTGTTTTATTTTATTTTAATTTGGTGAATACTGTGTAATGCACCTGGGCTTTTGAAGCCTTGAAGTAATAGTGCAACTATCAGTAATAATACAATTATTTATTTTATTGTTATTATTTATTAGTTTAAATATTATGCAGTTTAATGATGGTAAAGTTGTTTTAAAAGTCACTTTAACGTGTCAGTGGACAGAGATTGTTAACATTAACGGAAAGTGTAGTTGTTTTACAAAAAATATTTATTTATTCCTTTTCTAAGACATGTTCAGTGCAATACAACTTTTGACATGCACTTCTGGATATTTTACTAAGTCTAAATACCTCTTTGGATGGTTGAAAATATGTTGTCAAAATTATAATTTAAGTTTTTGCAAAATTTGTTAAATAAAAAGGTTCTATATTTTGACTGCATCTGTCATGCAATGTGATTTCCTTCTCTTCATTAGTGCCACCCCCTTGAAAAGTATCACTTTATGGGGCAATGCAAACCTGTATTAATACTTGTGTGCACATTAAAATGTTTTTTTTTGTACAATGTACAATGCTCTTGACAGTGGAATAGGTTATTCTTAGCCAGTAATTGCAGTGGAAAATGTGTTTAACATCCACTCATGCATGGGAAAAAAATATCGTCAAAATACCGTGAAACCGGGATAATTTAGAAAAATACCGTGATATAGAATTTTGGTCATACCGCCCACCCCTACCTAGCATAATCTCACAGCATCAAGTACACTAAATGGTGGCACCCCTGGAAGAAGACAACCCTTACTCGCGCACACATACACACACACACCACAAAATGGCACCACAATGACATGACCAAGGATATAATAAAAATGTAAACAATAAAAGTAAAAATTGCAAAATGCAATTGCTATAAACTAAATAATGTGTTAATGAAATCGTCATGTTCATTCCTGGATGACATAAATGGTTAAAAAAAAAAAAGGTTTTTACAAACCAATAGTGTATAGGTTAAAGAACAAGGGGAAAAAATATATTTCCTATGGTTTTCCTGAGTTGCTGACCATCACTTCTTACACACAGTTCTGGAACCTCAGAAACTGTCAGTTATACAGTCCACGATTCTGGACCTTAGAGGTTGGATTGTGTAACATGCGGCTTCACACTAAGCTAGTGTTTAAATCCCAAGATGAACTAAAGGGGTGTTGCTGTTACAGATAGAAAAATCAATATATTGTGACTCCCGACTTAAAAAATTTAGGGAATTATAAGAACACTGCAGAGCAATAACTATTGCACAGTGTCTTATAGTGAATGGTAACTGTTCCCATCTAGTAAAAGGTAATTCTTAAATGTTGTGGAAATTCTTATATATGCAGGTGTTCTAGTAGGAAAAGCCTGGTTGGTGTCAGCACTCTTCTTCAAAGTCAGTGAATTCTGGACTGTTGTATATATATATTAAAAAAAAGCATCTACAAACTTTGCCCATGGGCTTCCTTTAATTTAACGCCACTGCAAGCTCTGCTAAATTGTCACATTCTTGACAATAGGTAAAGAGCCTTGGTGTCACAGTAACCTGTCTGCATTCTCGCTGGCTGCTAAACTATGTTGGCACAAGTAAAACAGTAAAGAGTTAAGAATAATCCTGGCTATCACAGTGATGCAGGTTATAGAACAGCATCTGGTTGGAAGCCACAGGATACCATTCAATAATGACTCATCACAAAGACAAATGGTAGGTTGTACTGCAAACCACAGAGGGCAGACCCAATATCAATATCACAAATATTTTATTCAGTTCTCAAGCAGTAAACTGAGTTTTACAAAGACCTCCTGTACTTCGCAGAATGTAATCATTGGGTTTGAAATGCCATCTACACAATTTAGTGCTCTTCTTTATTTTTAATCTTTACAGGCAGTTTCAAATTTTACTTCTGCATGGATTGTGCAAAAGGGCAAAAAGAACTTGAGATAATGACTGCAAAGTGAATCACACAACTAAAAGTGCTAATATAGTCCCAGGATTTTCTTTTAATTTGCAATTTTGTTACTAAATGATGGGAAAAAGGAGGAAATATTAATGAGCAAGGTATTAAAAGAGACAGTTTGCCCGTCTCCTTTTTCTAATTTAAGTTGAAAGATCTGAAATCTAAAAGAAAAATAAGGTGTATATCTGAAGTATACACATTTAACAGTTCATCTGTATTGAGCGGATATGAATTATTGCATGACAGTAGATCAGCACATTATTGAGGACCCCTCACAATGTCTTCAGGGGAAAAGGGAGGAAATATTAATGAGCAAGGTATTAAAAGAGACAGTTTGCCCCTCTCCTTTTTCTAATTTAAGTTGAAAGATCTGAAATCTAAAAGAAAAATAAGGTGTATATCTGAAGTATACACATTTAACAGTTCATCTGTATTACAGCTTATAATAATATACAATGATGTTTTGCAGCATCAGATGGGACCATCTAATGGGTAAATTGTGCGGTTGGAAACAGACAGACCAATGGGGGCAGAGTTGTATCTCTAGCCCTTTCTTTAGATGCATAGAGTATTTTCATTAAAAAACCATCATTCCTTCACATGCAAGACAAAGTTTAAGGTCAGCAGGGCATTTGTAGTAAACAAATTGCTTTGAGCAGTAAAAGGTGAAAGGGTTGTGTACACAAAGAAAATATACATTACAATGAAAACAAAAAACAGTTATGGGTCTTACTTAACAATTAAATATTTAGTTTGTCTGCTCCTATAGGCAGATGGTGAGGGTAGGTTAAGGGTTTAACAAACTGCCAGTGGGTGACACAACTGACACCGTGAGAGGGAGGACAGGTATAGTGTGTTTGTCTAAAGAAGCAGTCAGATTAATGTCCCTGGTCACCCATTTTCTCATATTGAACTATGAGTCAGGGGATGTCATTTTTAAAGTAGATATGATGCAATAAATGGAACTATAGTTATAACACCAGGCAAATCAATGTTATCAGGGATTTCTAGGTCATACTCTTTGTAGTTTACTTTATATATATATATATATATACCCACAAATACATAACATTGTATCACTTTTTTATAATAATTACAACTATCCTAGGTCAGCTAGCTTCCAATCCTGCCGTAGCAAATGCACAATGTTTCAGCCTTTAGAATGCAACAATGGACTGACACTGGGTCAGTCAATTTAGAGAGCACATCCACTTCAAAGTCCCATTCCAAGATCAGGGAAGATAAGAAATAAAATGGCAGCAACACTTGCTCCCACCACAGTACTTGGAGAACAGGCACGCAAAATATATCATAGCAGTTGTTTTAACTTGATGTTACTATTATTAATATGAACAACCTTATCCACAAGCTCTAATACAAGTATATGTATGTTATTGAGAGTTTATGTGGACCTCTCTAAATTAGCCTTGAATTCAATTGTGAGTCTGAGTGGACCTCATCTATATTGGTATGGTGTTTATTTCAGAATGTGTGGGGTACTATAGCTAATGGTTCTACCACATACAAAATCCGTAGGAACTTGTGGCAGTAGTTCATACAATATGTTGAATTGTGGAGAGCAAGTAATTTATATGTCAGAAGGTGGATTTTAAAAATCAGCTCGGTTGAGTGCCAATGTAGCGGTTTTAAGACCTTGAGCTGCATAGTAAATATCCTTGTTTTTGGGTTTTCATTCACTAAGTCAAAGACTTGAACAAAGCATTGCAGCAATTCATCATCATCACCCTTTTCCTCTTCAAACCCATTTAATCCAATTCTGGGTCACAGGTGGTCTAGATCTTATTCTAGATGCAAGGAAGAAGACAACAATGGTTGGAGTACCAGTTCGTAATTGGGCCTAATCACACATTCACACACATACACACGGATCAATTTTGGGACTGTCAGGAAAAAAAAGAGACCCAGAGTAAAATCCATGCAAACATAAGAAGAACATAAAAATTCCACATAAAGTCAAGGCATGGGATTTGAACATAGAATGTCAAATTTCTGAAGCGATAGCTCTAATTACTGTGGTTCCATGCAGCCAGGTAGTCAATTCTGCTTGATACAAACGAATGAACAAGTTTATAAAGATGCTTGAATAAATAAGCTGACTTAATTCTGCACTATTTCTATAGCAACATACAGTATAAAGTTTCTTAAGCAAACCCCGAGCAACATCTTGTCTAACTGACAGAGATGAAGGAGTACTGCAGGAATACTTCTGCAAATATTGGAAACAGTTTGAAATAAAGCAACTAAGGACTGTATCTTGACAATACAATAAAATTGTCAAATTTACATGGTCATATTATACACGCACACCTCATCATTGATACCAAAAAGGACAAAACACCCAAATATTAGAGAAATTTGCACTTATCTTGGCTTTTAACTTTGTACATATTGTGAAAGATTGAGGTCTCCGTGACCCCTTGAACCCTCTGAGCAGACGTCAGACACCATATAAAAGTCAAAATATTCCTTTTATTTAGACAAATATGTGCACCAAGCACCCTATACTCTACAACACTCAATAATAATAACAAATAAATAATCAATACACTAACCACCGCTCCCGGCCACGTCGCCACCCTACCTCCCAGCTCAGCTCGGCGTACTGGGCTTTCCCATAGTCCTTTATACTCCCTGACCCAGAAGTGGTTCCTGGCACAACCCACAAGTCCTTATTCCTCTCGGGTCAGGGTAAACAGTCCTTTTCTTCAACCCGGAAGTACACCGTTTTCTCCTGTCCTGGGATTATGACGTACTTCCGGGTTATAGGGCATATAAGAGTCCACGGGCTTCCCTACAGTGACTCCTGGTGGTCCCCAAGGCATCCAGCAGGGCTGTGCATAAAAACTACATAGTCCATGAGTCCCTGCTGGAACTCAGGGCACGTCCATGCTGCAGGGAAAGCTCCACCTGGCGGCCTGGGGGTATTGGCCGGAATGAAAAGCCGGCCACATATCACAATATAATCATCCAGAGATGATGATGCTGCTGCTGCTTACCATCTGAGGAAAGTTTTTATACAACACGAATATGGACAAGTTTTTTTGGCTACTGCAGAGTTCTTGGTTCTTTAGATATGTTCATATGGCTTGAATCACAGAAGAGATGTTCAAAAGCTAGGTAGTGTTTGGTGTTTTTTCTTTTTATCATCATATTGCTATTATTTATAAAACTGTGTCCAATATTGATAACAATCTGTGCTCAGAGGAGATTAGACTTTTTTACAACATGAGCTACAACAGTTTCAATGCCCTGATCACCACAAAAGCCAGAATAAAATTTCTCATCAATGTTGTGATTTACATTTCTTTAAAAATGTATACAACTATGATAAATTTGACATTGGTCAATAATTCTTGGGGACATTTGGATCTAAATCTGATATTTTTAATGAAACTAACAATTGCAACCTTGACATAAACAAGGACAACACTGTTCAAAAAAGATATGTTAAGTTTATTTAAATGTGGGTGTTGCAATTACTGTAAAGTTTTTCCAACTATCTAGTCAATACTGGGTCTACAGTAAATGAAAGAGTCCACTATTCTCCAAGAGTCCAGCTACATAAACACACACAGACACACACAATGAGGCTATCATGCAGGAGCAGCATGAAAACCAGCACCACATGTTTTATCAAGTGATGCGCTACACATGCAGCATTCAAGCTCTCATATACTGTATACCTATACATTTCTATTCCCTCAGCCACATTTACTTTTTCTTTCCATCATAGACGTGGGCCCACAGTAATGGAAAGGGCTGGCAATTTATGTAAATTGCATAGCAGAAGTCCCTCACACTCCCCCCATGGCCCCAGCCTCTGCTGTACCACTCACTCAGTTACATGGTCTACTATATTGTCAGTAAATGCTTGCAAAGGTAAAATAAATTTAACCACAAAAAAGAAACCTGGTGAATACTCCTGTGGGGATGTGCCTCAAGTTGGATTAAGTGATGGAATATGGCCATCTGGCATTGCTGTCAGCAAAACTGCACACTAGCTACATTAACAGCTGACTTTATGGCAGCTGCCTGGTTCTGCACAGAAGGTACCTGTATGCTCAGCCCCATATGGAAAAAAAAACAAAAAAACACAGAACTGCCATCTTATACATACAGATGGAGATTCAAAAAAGGCACTTTGGAGTCCTTTACAACAATGAGCAACTTTCTTATAATGACCAGGGAGAGAAACAGCAGGGCCCAAAATATGCAAAATAACAGCTTTGTACAATTTTTGTTACAGTCAAGATCAATATCACTAACAAATGGGATGTAGACTAGAAAAAGTACCCAGCTTATGCTGGACCCCAGGTGCCCCTGGAGTTTACATGCAGTACAAGAGCTGGCTCGTTAAAGTAAATTATTCAGCATAAAGCAGCTGTTTTCTGTAATTACTGTACCTGCTGAGCAGAACACAGCAAGACCCTGGTAGCTGCACCAAAGATCAATAGGTTCTGTCAGAAGTAATTATTTAAAACTTTCTGTTATTGGATCTATGTGGAATCTGTTTCAACTGGTACAGCTGCAAAGGTCCACATAACTCTTCAAAGGAGGTGGGACCAAAGAAAAACGTCCAGGGACCATACAAAGGCCTGTGGTGCCACAGTGAGGTTCGTAAAAGTTCAGACTGACTAATAACTAACTAATATGGTTTGTGACATGAAAATTATCAACAACGCATAATATTTACTTCTAAGATATATGGGCAGAATGCATAGGATCTGTCATCATTAAAAAACTTACACAATACTGTGACAGCAAAGTACATTTTTACCAGTGTGAGGAATCAGACATCACTACACACAAAAAAAGTGTCACAAGTGGCATAGTTGGTGGACATGATAAAGGAAGAAGTATCATTACAGCTGTAATATTTTGGAAATTTACAGTAAATCAGGAAGAAATTGGTATTGGTATACAAAAACACAAAAGACATACACTTAAGGCAAAAAGACTAATAACATTAAGAAAAAAAAACAAACTTTTTTTATACTAAAGAAAGTGATGGTATTAATGAAAGTAAACTTATCTGTGGACAGAGGTGTATGATGGCACAGTGGTTAGTATTTTAGTATTATGGAGTTTGTGACCTGGATTTAATATCTTAGACCAGTCACTATTTCTGTTGAATTTGAACATCGCTCCCTTTTCATATTAGCTTTCTTTTTTTTTTTTTCCTCGCAGAGAACATACATGGTAATTGTGTATAGGTGCAAGTGTCCTTACCACGAGCGTAGACCCTGTTCCCAGAATTGGGTTGTAAATCTTTGTATTGGTTGTAAAAAGCAAGTTGATGCACTTTATGCATAGTGAATGAATAATGTGGTATATGAGAGGTGAAAAATAACTTCACATTTACTGTGTTCTATACCTATTTTCCTGGGCAGAGTAACTGAAACCCAAAATCTATACAATGAATAATATACATCAAAATATGTATGCAGTTTGTCACTTTGAAATTGACTTGCACCATGTTATTCTGTCCCTCATCAGATCCAGTAAGCTTTCAATTTAACAATGAATGGAATTACTAGAGTGTTAAAAATAACTCTGTAAATGAGACCTTTAAGATAGGTGTTTAATGTATCCCATTCACTCTAATCTTTTCTATAAAGTATTTATTTTCAATTTTATAGTGATCTCAGTACTGTTTTTTCTGTCTCTATCAGTTTATTGATAGTACTGCATCTTCATGCAGTATGACTCTTCCAATATAGTACTCACAAAAAAGCTATATGACTGAATGATTTGTGTACCTGCCACTCTTATGTGGATATACTTTGCATAGAAGCAAATTACTAGCACCATCATGTTTTTGAAGTTCAACAACTGTTCATAATATTAAACAAGACTCTTAACAAAAACATGTTGTTGTAACTGAAATGACTGAAGAGAGTCAATGGTTTGAACAGTATCTTTACAGCTACACTAATTTGCGTTCAAATTCTGGTCCAAGGCACCATTATGCCTCCAGTCTACCCATTCCTAGGATCTTTTCACTTTCTTCCATTTCTGTCTAAATGGGAGCAAGTATGCTAGGGAGGCAATGGTATGTAGTAAACATAGATGGCTTTTGTTTTATCATGGAATGACACCACAATCTGCCCAAATCCAGACATTTACATTGTGGCAACTGCCTGTGGCCAGGCATAGGCCCGACACATCTGGATTACAAAAGCCCCCAAAAGCTCATTTTATGCTGTGAGCTAGAGGAAAATAACTATCCTCCTACATGCAGGGGCAGCTTCTAAATACGCAACAACAGACAGAATCTCCCATCCATACTCTACTTGGGAAGAGTACTGATGTTGCATAAGCATTCCTGTCACACAACCCATATACCACTTGAGTAATGCTGTTCTTCTGTGACTTCCAGATTTATCGTGATAAATGGAAAAGCATTTCTGCAACTGTCATTGCTGTCACGGTCAACACTGCCAGAATATGCCAAATTGATTAGCTAAATCTAAGATTTTGAAACAACAATTCTCACATGCTTAATTATTCTAAAACCTAACACAAGCACTGACAAAATGTATAGCAATAATACAAGAGTTATAAAGTCACCTCAACTTGATTCTGTCCGTTTATAATCTTTTTAAAACCAGCCTAAGGCATCATGCTTTGGTGAATGTTATGAGCATAATGGTCAAACAAACTTGTCATGGCATCACTGGGAGAATGGCAGGAAAGTACTCTGAACAGGATGTTGCAGGCCCACACACAGACACACACACGATTAGCCAGTTAAATCAACATACACGTTTTGGACTGCAGGAGGAAAAATAGGAAAGTTCAAAAAGACAAGTGCTATTTAACCAAAACCATATTTCTGGAGCTGTGAGACAGACAGTACAGGTAAGCACTATGCCACCCAAAAACCACCACCCAAGCTCACTTTACAGAATTTCTACGTAGAAAAGACCAATTAAAATGTGCTTTACAAGTGCATTTAGTTGAATATTTCTGCAACTGGTGCAATGGCTTATTGAGAAATATCACCCAAGGTCACACCATTTACATATGATTCCCCTTCATCCCAAACATATACACATTTGGTGGATCAAAATTGGACTGCATTGACTAAGTATGGATGTGTACATAAATGAGCCTAATGATCAACAGTCATCTGACCCTGGGTTGTCTCCTATCTTACATCTGATCCTGCCAGCAATAGACCCTGCCTCAATGTAATCAAATAATGTAATAAATGAGTTAAATAAAATCTATGGATGGATGTTCAATTATTCTCTTTTGGACAACAAGCACCATTTTTCATAGCTAAGCAATGAGGCTTTTATGATTTTTGTAATCAAGTTTAACAATAAGCAAGCTGTGTCTAATTGATAGATAGATAGATAGATAGATAGATAGATAGATACTTTGTTAATCCCAATGGGAAATTCACATTCTTCAGCAGCAGCATACTGATACAATAAATAATATTAAATTAAAGAATGATAATAATGCAGGTGAAAAAACAGACAATAACTGTGTATAATGTTAAATATTAATGTTTACCCCCCCGGGTGGAATTAAAGAGTCGCATAGTTTGGGGGAGGAACGATCTCCTCAATCTGTCAGTGGAGCAGGACAGTGACAGCAGTCTGTCGCTGAAGCTGCTCTTCTGTCTGGAGATGATACTGTTTAGTGGATGCAGTGGATTCTCCATAATTGATAGGAGCCTGCTGAGCGCCCGTCGCTCTGCCACAGATGTTAAACTGTCCAGCTCCATGCCAACAATAGAGCCTGCCTTCCTCACCAGTTTGTCCAGGCGTGAGGCGTCTTTCCTCTTAATGCTGCCTCCCCAGCACACCACTGCGTAGAAGAGGGCGCTCACCACAACTGTTTGATAGAACATCTGCAGCATCTTATTGCAAATGTTGAAGGAAGCCAGCCTTCTAAGGTAGTATAACCGGCTCTGTCTTTTCTTGCACAGCGCATCAGTATTGGCAGTCCAGTCTAATTTATCATCCAGCTGCACTCCCAGATATTTATAGGTCTGCACCATCTGCACGCAGTCACCTCTGATGATCACTGGGTCTATGAGGGGTCTGGGCCTCCTAAAATCCACCACCAGCTCTTTGGTTTTGCTGGTGTTCAGGTGTAGGTGGTTTGAGTCGCACCATTTAACAAAGTCATTGATTAGGTCCCTATACTCCTCCTCCAGCCCATTCCTGATACAGCCCACAGCAGTGTCATCAGCGAACTTTTCAGACAGCCACTACATTTTTTACCTGCTCAGCTTTTACATTGCTGTACATGTTTTTTTTTCCATGTCTTGCCTTGTTTGTGATGTGCTTGTCTGTTTTAATTCATAATTTTAAAAAATAAACATGGTATAGTGGGTAACTATAGTCTTAATGACTGCACTACTGCATAAAACTAAACAAATGGTGAATAACAGAAGTTAGAGGTGAAGTTCATAAGAAAGACACCACCATTTGATTTGGTTTTTGGTGTGACCTTGGTGGTTCATACAATGTGTGATGCTTCCTTTATAATTTTTCAAATATTAAAAGTCCAATTTATTTAAGATTCTACAAGCTTTCTAAAAGCAGAAGCAAAAATCATTTCCAGACAGTATGTTTGCCATACTAATGGCATGTAATCAGGAGGGCAAAATGTCTTTAATACAAGATACTTTGACAGGGTGTAGTTTGTCAGAATCTATCAGAGCAGCATGAGATCTAATGGTGGAACCAATTAGGCATCATCATGGAGGGCATAGAGTGTAGAACTGTGAATTAACCTAACACACACATCTTTGCACTGTGTGAGAAAAACTCAGACAGACTTGGGAAGTGATTTATTTGGGAATTACTGTTTCCAAAGTGAGAGACAAAACCAAAAGCCTAAATGAATCCCTTCATACCTCACCACCCCCCAGCTGAAATAGACAAAGGCTATAACACCAAAGGAAACATGAGTAGGTTACTGGGAATGGATTTCACTTCCAAGAGTCATTATGATCAGCAACTAATCAAAGCCCGTAGCAAAAATCCGAGGCAATCCTAGTTTCATGGCTTCATCAGTCATTTTCCGTTAGCTCAGAAGAAGTTGAGGGTAATATCCCACACACAACATAACAGGTTGCACACATTCTTCAGAATGTCCAAGGAGAGCCTGAAAATATTTACTAGGCAAATTGTCTTACTGCTTCATCCATTAAGGTGGGCAAAGCAGTTGGTTTTGATTCTTAGCTAATTCACTAATACCTTTATAATGTAAAATATCTAAATGCAGTAACTGCATTATTTGTACGCTACACCTGTGCTGATATGTGCAAATGACTTCTCTCTCACAGGTTCTTGGCCCAAGGTGTAGCCCTATCAGTTAAGTTCAATTGTTCAGGTCAAGAAGGTCTGTTCAAAAGCTTTGCAAACTGGTATTATATGTTTGTACTTTCATGAAAGGTAGATTATATTTAATGGTAAAGTTACATAAATAACATCACATGTACATTTGTATTATAAGCAGAGATTTGCTGCCTGATATGCTAAAGATGTTTAACAGCAGCCTTTTATGCCTTGCTGAAATGACAATGCTGTGTGGCTTAACAATTTACACTCCTCAAAAACAAGGAGAATGTGAACATTCACACAGACAGTAACCAGACACAGGATTTGAATCTAGAATGTTGAATACATGAGATACATGAAGGAACAGCACTAACTGCTATACCACAAAAATACCACCTAATTAATAGTAATATTCAATTATTTAAGCAGCACTTTATTATACATGCTTTAATTACTAATATGTTCAAACACCACTGCCCCAAATTAAACTGTTTGCTTTCACATTGCTAGTTATTAGCCATTAGGGATGTCACAATATCAATTTTATACAAATACTAGTGAAATTTCACAACACTCTGTAACTATTTGGTACTACAGCTAAACAGAAGTCTCATTCAACTCTTTTTTTTTTTTTATTAAAAATACCAGTACTATCCAAGGGAACAATACTGTGCCTTTAAAATATATAAATACTAACAGCGATAACCTTAATAGTGATATGTCTGTCAAGCAATTACCCAACTATCAATTTAACTAAACAAGTACTGGCATTTATAAATATCAAAATACAATGCATAATTTTAATGTTTGATGAACAATAGTCCCCCAGCATAACACCATGTGGGGGTTGGGTGTAATCTTGAAAGTATTTCAGCATAGTGTTTATGATTACCATAGATTACCTGATTTTCCTTTTAAAATTTGCACAGTCTAAATTTTTTCTCCAATCACTGAAAAATACTGCTTAAAACCAATACTAAAAACAAAAATTCAAATATAATTTTATCTATACTATTGAATAAGTGAATTCACAGATATCAGGATATTTACACTTAAACTATTTAAAGCTGTTTTTCTAACAATTGCTTTTAAAGTCTGTTTAATCAGGGAATCACCCTGTTAAGTTTGTAACATTTTCTATTGTAAAATTTATATTTGCATCATTAGCTGGTTAAAAAAACCTACAAAAGAATATTTAATAAATGTGTCAAATTAACTCAAAATTCAAATGTCAGAAACTCTTGGTGCTTTAAGTTTCTGCAAACATTAAGACTTCTTGTAAATTAATTACATTCTTGTGAATTAAGGTGAATTTAAGTAAATACATTCAAGAGGTAAATGGAAATGAACACTTTACTTGTCCCACTGGTGGCGCAGTGGTAGCGCTGCTGCCCCGCAGCAAGGAGGCCTGGGTTCACTTCCTGGGTCCTTCCTGCGTAGAGTTTGCATGTTCTCCCCGTGTCTGCGTGGGTTTCCTCTGGGTGCTCCGGTTTCCTCTCACAGTCCAAAGACATGCAGGTTGGGTGCATTGGTGATCCTAAATTGTCCCTATAGTGTGTGTGTGCGCATGTGCCCTGCGGTGGGCTGGCGCACTGCCCAGGGATTTGTTTCTGCCTTGCACCCTGTGTTGGCTGGGATTGGCTCCAGTAGACCCCCCCATGACCCTGTGTTAGGATATAACGGGAAGGATGATGACTAACTGACTTGTCCCACTAATTACTTACAAAGCTAGAGCATGATTTGTTCAGAAAACAAATTCTTAAATCCTCTAATTAATACAAAGTACCATTTTGAAAATGAAATGATACGGTTCATATTTACTATAAGCATGAACAAAATTTTTTGTGCTAGGAGTGCAGAAAAGGGTCAACAAAAAGTACAAGTAAATTTAAGATGATTAATCAAAGGAAAAATTGGCCTCTAATTTAGAAACTACTAGGGGGCTCCGCCCCCTGCTCGCTTCGCTCGCCAACCCCTGGTGTTGGGAATGACAAAGAGCGTGATGTATGAATGAGATATAGAATAGTGTGACGGTGTAGATGATGCAAATAGAAAGCAAACAATAAAGTGTGTGGCACAGTGTAAAGGTTTATTTGAAAATTTCTTTGTACACGCCGTTTAAGTGTAAAAGGTAATTCCAGGTCAGAACTTGTAAGGTCATTTAAGATGGTTATTGTTGTGATCAGAGTCAAGTTTGTCAGAGCTTAGAAAGAGTTGTGTCTCTCCAGGAAGTAATGGAATGACTTGGGTATTTATGTTTTCCACATTAATATTTTTTGGACATAATATAGTGCGTTGTGTTAAAAGGGGCATTTGGTCTAATGAGATTGCTGTTCCAAATCTCTCTGTAACTAAGTCGTCGCAGATAAAGGCTTGAGGAATTGTAATAATATGTGGGTGAAATCCATCTGTATTGGTGAGTGTACCATCTCCCAGTTGTAATAAGCAATTGTTATGATCTGGTTCTGGACATCGTATCTTTTTTACTAACTGTATCTTTTGAAAGCAATGCCAATTGTCTGCGTATTTTAAGGTGCACTGAACAATAGCTGAGCGCATGGCATCTGGAAGAATAGCTAATCACTGTCTAAAATCTCCTCCTCATAAAGTACCTTTCCTCCAAAGCGAATATTATTATTCATAAACGTTTGTAGAAGTTTATGAATGGTGTTGAGTAAGTGACTTCATGCCATTGTACATTCATCAATAATTAACATTTTTTCAAGACGGATGTCACGTGCAGTGCCACCGTTAATGTTCATAGTGGATACCGATTTGTAGGATCTAATGCAGTTGATAAAGATTTCACTTTCAGGTACATCATTAGTTAGAAGCTCCTGTAGATATTCAGTATATGAATGTAAAGAAGGCAGTCTAATTTGACCCTTTTGACAACAACGTGTAAATGTATTACTTGTATTGCCAGTTGTTTCTTCAGGGAAGTGAACTGAATGACAATGATTGCAAATGACATTCATTAATCCGAATGAATTTTCCTGGTGTATGTTTTGCTTGTGCCGTTTGAGAGGCGCGTGTTGCATGTGTAGTATTTTGGGACGTGTTGTTTTGGAGCTGTAATCGATTTGCCTGTGCTGTGTGAGAAGCCCGTTGTAGCCTTCCTTGCCGTTAACGTATGTCTGAGACGGGAGGTGTTTCGTTTTGAATCCGTGCTTATTGCGATGCAGCACTTTGATTGATAGATTGCGTCATGTGGATCTAGGATGTAGATTTGTGCATATTTGCGTTGTTGATTTGTTTCAGGGTGCACTGTTCCAATGCGATGCAGTATTTGTGCACATATGCGAAAGTAGTATGGGCCATTGCCTTTTGGTGGCCTGATATTTACTCCGGTAGATGCAAAAGCAAATGAACTATTGTAGGATCTAATGCAGTTCATAAAGTTTTTACTTTTAGGTACATCGTTAGTTAGAAGCTTTAGTTGAGCTTTGCGTTTTTGGAGTCGAGACATTTTTTCTTTTAGAAATATGGATAAGTAATAAGGAGTATTGCACTCACTGTTAATATGGAGCCTTTTCTGTGGTTGAACGGTTAATAGTGCCTTATTGTAATGAGATCCACCTATGCTGCATAGCCGTCTATTTTGTTGTTTCTTTCGTGTGCGTGTGTTTGTTCCTGTTATCCTTTCCTTTTCGTTTTGTACCCATGACCGTGTATTCATGACTTGTTTCTTTCTCAGCATGCGAAATATGGATAAGTAATAAGGAGAATTGCACTCACTGTTAATATGTTTCCTTTTCTGCAGTTGAACGGTTAATAGTGCTTTATTGTAAGGAGATCCACCTATGCTGACACCTATGCTGTCTAGTGTGAAGGTGTTGACGTTCACTTTAGAATATGTGGCTTTGGGTGTCACTTCTTATGGATGTGTGTGTGGGGGGGGGGGGGGTGAGGATTGTTGTTGCGCGAGCATCTTCTTTCTTTTTGTGTTCCTGTGTCTTGTTGAATCCCCCTCTTTGTGTGTGTCCCGTCCCTTGCTTGTAGGGTCTGTGGGGTGGTTTTGTGTTCTTTTTTTTTGTGTTCCATGGGCTTGTTGAATCCCCCTCTTGGTGTGTGTCCCGTCCGGTGCCTGTAGGGGGGGGGGGGGGGGGTGCCTTGCTGTTGTGTGCGAGCCTCTTTTTTTTTTTTTTTTTTTTGGGTCTAGTTTCGTGTGCAATGTGTTTCGTGCTTTGCCTGCGTTTGACTACTTTTTTATGTGCCTTTTCCTTTTTTTCGGTGCTCGTTGCGCTTCATTTCTTTGACTCCTTTTTTCTCTTTTTTCTGTGCTCACTCCTTTTTTCTGTGGTCTTGTCCGCCTCTCGCGGCCCCTCATCCGCCTCTTGCGGCCTCTTTTGTCCCCCTCTCGCGGCTCCTCATCCGCCTCTCGTGGACTCTTTTTGCGCCTGCGCAGTACGTCTTTTTGCGGCTACGGCCCATGGCCGGATGTCCCTGCATCCATCCGGTTTAGCATTCTCGGTTAGTAATATGGATAGAAACTCTGTATCCTGTACAACTTGGCATTTGCAGATAACTAAATATTGTATTTAAAATTGTTCATGAATGATAAAACCAATTTGATTCTTTTCAAACTTCCCATGATTGCTTTTTCATATGTCTAAAATATTTCCCCTTGAAGATAAGTGTTTTCCTCTTTTCTTTGACAAAAATGGAACTTGAAAAATACAAAACTGACAAAAAAAAGACAAGATTACAGTGCAGTGTAGGACTGTATTGTAGTAAAAATGTATTTGTTTCTATGAAAAGGTTCCCTGCAGCTACTAGCCTATGCAGCTCAGACAGTCAGATAAAGCCATGAAACGGCATGTGATTAGATGAAGTAAATATTCATAAACAGATTATAGAATGTGGTAGGCAAAAATACTGTATATTATGCAATATTCAGATAACAATGACAAAGTGTTTCTTAATTACTATTTACTGATGTATTTAAAGTACACAATTACAAACTGGCCAACTGCTTTTCTAAGAAGTTCCTCGTAAATATAAACATCAGGATACAAGATATCTTTTCTCTCTTTCATTCAACAAGCAAACAAAAAGTCAGTAAATAGATAGAACTTTATTTGTCTCCAGGGGGATATACTTGGCTTTTTATAGAAGTTCAATGAATCGATCGATAGATAGACTGATTGATACATAGGCATGAAAGGCACTGTATAAAAAGATAGATAACCCATAGCTGTTTTTAGCCAGCAGTTGCACACTATAGACAACATATAAATAAATGTAACCAGCTGTTAGTAACTAATAGATAGATAGACAGATAGTGTTGTGATGTAAGATTTTGTATACAAGTTGATAAATATTTTGTATGTCTTTATTTGTAATTTAGGCAAAGCAATGTTACATTAGTGAGAAGCATTCATGTTTAACCCACGAATGGGTCTCTTTGAATTTCACGACAGAGTTGGGGGAGGATATGCCTTAAACCAGTCTGGCGAGTGTTTCTCTGCTTAAAGTCTTTCAACCCCCACAAGACATAAAGACATATGGTCTTGGGGGTGGCAGGTTTTAAGATGTTGTATTCCCCCATTGGTCTGAAGTATGGCTGTTTGGAATTGGCTTGGATCAGAAGCTTTTAAGTACCATGATGTCCTATTGGCTGTAGGGGTTGGACAGAGAATCTATAAATCTGCTTGTTCAGACACATTCTCTCTTTCTTACTAACGTCTGATCATGAAGAAGCATATCTCTCTTACTAACCTCTGATGATGAAGACCAAACTGATGAAATGAAAGGACAACACAATGGAGACCACAGCTCGGCAGCCATATTTGAACAGGCTTGCGGCCTGCTCTGAAGAAAGCTGAGCACCAATGATGCCTTAACTAGAGACATTTTAAATAACTACAAGTCTGTGTGCCACCTGAAACTGCACACCACCGTTTAGTCAGGTTGTATGGTTGCCAATATTCAAATGTACTTTGCATATTGTTATTATTTATGAATATTATCAATAATACATTGTTTTATGTGTAACTTAACTCCTGCTCATCTTTTACTATACCCAATTGCCTGAGGTTATAGATATAGTAGGAAAGGTTGGGGAGAGGTTATATACTATAATACCTTATAAACAGTGGTAAGTCTGTGGGATTTGAGGCGTTCTGACAGAGGCTACATCTTAATAATACAATAGGGGAAAGTATAAGTATATATATATATATATATATAATAGAGAGATATATAGATAGATAGGAAAATGAGATGGGACTTTTAAGACTTCTGGAGCAGATAGATAATTGCATGCTCCACTCCAGTCATTGTCCAACAGGCAGACTGCCATGGATTTGGGTGATCTACCACAACAGGACTCGATTAATCAAGGATCAGACTCTCAAAGGTCTTCACGATGTGAAATGTATGCGCCATTGGTCTGTAGTTGTTAGGTGAAGAGGCAACTGCCTCAGAGTCTGAGCCTTAGGGACAGACTGAACAGGTGACAGTAGATAACGCAAAGTTGACTTCTAAATAAATACTGTACATTCATGTATATCAATGTAATAAAATTACCAAAAGCAGCTGACAAATCACAATAACTGCAGCCTTATCTTTTAAAATGAATTTCAGTTTCACACAAAGCCAGCTACAGGTATCAAACAAGTATCCTTGTGGTTTATAGTCTAAGGCCTTAGCTGCTACATCACACTGGTAGTGATAAAATAAGCAGAATTTTGCATAACACCTTTTCATAGTGAAATCCACCCCAAATACTTCATAGACATAGTCCATTTTTTTCCAATTTTTTAAAATGAGAATTCAAGAAGATGAAATTACACGTTAACTTAGTGGCAGCAAGCAAATTAGCAACATTACCTCCATATTCCTTCATACATAAGGGGCCTTCAGCCTCATTTCATTACTATTCTCTAAGGATGAGTACTTTCTTTGTCTCTGCAGTGTCAGTTGTGGAAAACCACAATAACTGTAGGTTTTAGTAACTCTTAATTGCATAGACTTACCCATTTCTACACTGACTTTATCTAATCAAAAAATACCCTGAAGCATTTGCTTATTTTTATTTTTACTAATATAGTAAACATTACTGTATTGAATAAATTGTGTCTCAAGTATAATCTATAAAAATGGTTTATTCTGCTTTTCAACGAATTTCAGTTGAAACAGCAAGGCATTATTACCAATCATGGCCAACTCTGAGCCAGCCAACATTTAGACAGCTCTCCTAATGCTGGTTTATGACTGTAGATATAAAATTTCCAGTGAGTTGGGTGTAAAGGGGTTAGACCCCCTCTGAACATTTCACTTTAAAAACAGTTTATTATTATTTTTTTATTTAAAAAAACTATGTTATAGGTCATATCTGCACCTGTTCCATGTGTTCTAGGTAACTGCCTATGGTAATACATAGCACAAGCCAATTTTTGTGCCAACATGTTCTTCTGCCTACAAGTGATTATGTTTCACTGTACTACAAATTAACAGTTTCTCTAAACACAATTAGGAACAAGAAAGCTTTGTCTTGTGGTGAAGGGACAACAACCTGCAACTCAACATGTATTCTTATTTTGTATGTTTCTGCTGCTGTATGCATTTGAATTTCCCCTTGAGATTAGTAAAGTTTATATAATCTAATCAAAAACCTCGTGAACCAAGCAATAAAACGCAAATTTTTCAAGGTTGAATTAATGTCTCATTCTTTAGAAATATACAGCAGCAAAATATGAAGATGTACAGTATGTTTGACTTTAAATGTACTTAGCAATAGTAGTCCCTTCTTATTCTTAGCAACAATCTTCACGTTCTCCTAGATAATTCACAAGCCCCTCCAGACCATATGGGAGATGTATTACCTCCAGCACGTGCTGGTTTGGGCCGTTGGTTATTTTCCAGAGGATAGATACCAATGAGGCATCCATATTAAATACACAAACTATCTCAACAGGCTCTTGAGTCTGTAACAGGTTCTGTTATTTTTCTATGAGGTCATCTCAGATTGTTGAATTTCTCACCCTATTAAAAATGCATGACCTCATAAACCTTGTTGAGGAATTTCAATTTGGATACACTTTCCGATGATCTCATTCTTTTGGTTGTTAGTCTCAGCTAGTTTTGTTCATTTGGTATATAAATACAGATACTTTAACAGCAGATCAAATGAAGAGTCAAGTAAACTTTACTTGAATAATCCAAGACATATCTATATATATATTATTATATATATATATATAATTCACTAAAGCAGCCGACCATGGCAGGCAAGACACAAGACAGAGCTCCGCCGGCCAACAATTCACTACGCACAACACGACAGAGCCCCGCCCAACAACTCTAAGACCATGGGATACACACGACAGAGCCCTGCCTGCCAACTCTAACCCTCCTCCCGCGTCATGGGATACGCACGACAGAGCCCCGCCCGCCAACTCTAACCCTCCTCCTGCCAACCACGCAAACTGTTTTACACACTGCATACAGCGATTCCCAAACGCAACAAACATGCTTCTTCTTAGATTCTTAGATGGTTCTGCAGGAACGGGGAAAACCTTTGTCTACAAAAACCTGATTCATACAATACTAATTGCATAGTGTATTTGATGGCTTGCCTGCCTGCCCGCCCGCCCGACTGTTACCAGCATTCACGCAATGTACTGGAGTGTAAGACTATCGCAGCTGCTACCTCACAAACTGTCCTTATTCCCTGGATATCCCTGACCCCATCAGATTCAAATTTGCCTTTTACTTTTACACGCAGACAATTTTCTGTTAGATTGGCCTTTGCAATGACAATTAATAAGGCACAGGGACAAACTTTCAAAAAGATATGCCTGTATGTGCCAAAACCAGTTTTCAGTCACAGACAATTGTATGTTGTGCTCTCCAGAGTTCCATCTTTTCATTCACTCACAGTTGTATCCTCAAACCCACCCCATTTGAACAACTGTGTCTTTCAGGAAGTGTTCAGTCATCAATAAATAATTATGCGGAGTATGCTATGCCGTGGGTTGGCTAGTAAAATCATAATTCTCATAGCGATAAGTAGTAGTAGGACTATAGACTGACCAGCACATTCAACGTTTAATCTAAACCCTTAGTTCTTTGTTCACTTTCACCAAACAGAGAAACAATCACCACTAATTCATTGGTCAGCCTAATAATCCTCTCCAACCTACTGTAGCTTGTGAAGATGCCCACTAAAGTATTTAAATTCGTGCTCCATCACCCACAGAGACCAAATCCCTGTTTTCAGAAAGAGGACCATCCCCTTTTGATATACAATCATACCACTAACTCTTATCTGGACTGCCTTATACTCAGTTGTTAACCGGTCCATTATATGCAATGATCACAACAAGATCCAAGAGAACAGCATCACCCAAAGAGAGCTGAGATACAGCCCACTGGTTTCTAAACTGACAAAAATCTTATTGCCCCATTAAAACTCACACAAAGAAGAGGAGACAAGACAGAAATAGTCCAAACGCCATTACAATATCCATATTTAAGGTAAATGTTTCTTAATCCATGCTAAGAACAGTGAATTCTACATGGTGGTGAAGAGTATCAATATGATGTTAGCAAATGTCCTGTTAGACTGATTTCAGCAGTGAAAAAGAACAGTTATCATTGTTAACTAATGTAATTTTTCCTGGAAGTCATTAATTCACTCAGTAAAATTTTACTCAGCCCAAAACCAAACTGCATGTCATGACGAACCAAAAATCAAAATTATTTCCTCAAGTTAGTTTTCCAGCTTGCTCGAGCACAAGTTTTTCCTTTTTGAGTTACATTGGAGCACTGTGATATGTGTAGCATGTGCATATGATGACAGCATGATGTCAGAAATTACATGAGATGTGCCTAGTAACCATGTAGCATCATAGTAATTAAAAAACTCCAAAACAGAAGCACCCATAAGTAAGTAAACTGTACAAAAAAAAGACAATGTGATGAAATCCTTACAACACAAATATTAAAAGAAAATTAGAGATAATGAGAAAAACAAATATAGAACACAAAAGAAAAAACACATTAATGACATTATTCTTTACATATAAGTAACTAAAAAAGGCAGCAAGTAAAGAAAAGGATCAGAGGGTTAATGTCAACAAATCACAGATCTGAAAAAAGCAAAGGTGTTTGTTATTTTGATTCAAATGACTTTTGATTAAGGCCAACATGTAAACCAAAACTCTTTAGATAAAAAAAGTCCAAATCATGACACCCTAAGTGTTCTTTTTTAAAAGGTGAAGCCAAGACAGTTTTTCCACACGGTTCAAAATGCTAGAGACACTGCAAAGCCATTTTATAAAACAAGTGCACAATAATGTCATATCACGTGACTTCCTGGTCACGACTGACAACGGTGCCTTTGCCACCAACAAGACAGAACAAAATGGTGGCACTTACAAGAAAAAAAAATGGCATCACGAAAAACACAACATAATGCTAAAAATTAATTATGCATAACAAGCAGACACAAACAATAGTTTTGGTTCCAAACACAAACAGCAGCTTTTAATTTTTTACAAAAGTTCTATCTACATTCCCAGAGACAAGTTGTCCAGGCTACAAGAGTGAGGTTTCCATTGTTAAGGTCTACTCATTCTAGATGCACCTTGCACATGCCTGTCATGTAAAGTGCATTTCACCCATCTATTACAATTCAGATTCCTAGGTATTGCACATAATTATGGATCATTTTTTCTGGTTGTTCCCTTTTACTAGTCTGCTATGATACACAAGGCTTCTCACAACATTGGTCTAAGGATCTTAGTGCACACAACCTTCTTCACCTCATCATGGCCATGATTCCAGGAAAGATCTAGTAAACTTGACTATGCACAACAATATATATTATTCTAGCTCATAATTTTACAGCAATGCTTCTTAGTGCAGAAACTATAAATAAAATTCTGAACTGTATTTTACTTTAACATTACAAACCGCACATATTGTTAACATTAAGCATAGAACTTTGCTTCACAAATTCTTCGTAAATTTCCCTTAAAAACATCCACTTCTAAAACGTTCTAGTTGTATTGCCACACAACAAACACAAATCAACTAATTACATACTGTATTCACAGCATTGTACAACACAGAAGAGCTTCCTCGTCAGGCCAGGACTCCGCGGTCTATTTACATCTACAGGATAGTGGTCACTCCTTTAAAGATGAAGAGGTACACATCCTGGACAGGGAGGAGCGCT
This sequence comes from Erpetoichthys calabaricus, assembly GCF_900747795.2. Classification (NCBI taxonomy): domain Eukaryota; kingdom Metazoa; phylum Chordata; class Cladistia; order Polypteriformes; family Polypteridae; genus Erpetoichthys; species Erpetoichthys calabaricus. Next base: position 17,107,831 of record NC_041411.2, on the reverse strand, counting down.
GGTTTGAGAGAGGAATCAAGGAGGCCATTTACGTGAAAAAGGAACGACCATCTCTGAACAGAGGAGGGGGCCTAAGGGTACTTCTGTCGCCATCTTACAATGCTGTGATTGCAGCCATTTCTCAACCCTCTATGAATGGTTCACACGTCTACTAATCAGTGGACAATTTGCATATCACTGATCAACTGGCCCTTTGTCAATGGTGCTAGTCTCTGTGATTAAGCAAAGGTACTGTTTATAAGGTTGGGGAAACCTGCAGTCAATTGAGACTGAGGAAGAGACTTGGATAAGTCTCGAAATATTTCTCCCACTTAAAAACTTTGTCCAGATGAACAGAATCAAATTTCTAGGCTTGTCCAATTCTGTTGATCTTTTAAAACTAGCATCTTCAGCAATAAGGCAAACATATAAAGTGGTCTGTATACAGTATACAGTACTTTACAAATTGCATATGCACCTGTAAACCAGTTATAAATTTGTTTGTATGTGTTTTCTTTTATTTACCAGCTGATGGTGTGATTGGAAGTACCCCGTCCCCCTCTTCACAAAGCTATGTTGGACCTCCCACTTTAATCAGCAGTCAGAGTCCCCTACAACCAAGTCCTTCCTTAAGCAGTTTAAGAGATGGAATAGAATCCCACAGACAAGATCTGCTGAAATCTGTCCTGGCACAGAAGGATTTTCTGCTCCGCCAAGAGGGAGAATTGTTCCCTTCTGCCCTTCCTGATGACCTGCTACCACGACAAATCCTGAAGGGAGGTAGAAGAAAGACTCTTTCTACCAAACAGATCAATGCGGCACGAAAAAGGCTATGGCCTCAAACCACCCAAGCCTCACTCTATAAAGCCACATTAGAGTCTACTTTCTTTAGGGAGTCCGCTTCTGCAAATAATACTCCTGACAGCTTCATGCTGTGGCCTCACTCCTCTGGGCAGACCACTCCTGTGCCATTAGAGACTAAAATCTTCAGTGAGGAAAGCGATCCTTCTGAGTCTGGTCAAAGTGACCTCTCTGCTACAATGTCTGCTTTGGAGACCACACCACTCTTTGAGCAGCCCCATCTCACCCCTGATGTGGATCCACGCCTTGTGGACAGCACAACAATTGCTTTATCTTCTTCTGTGAGCAACACTGAAGAAGGTAGTCTGGATTCAATCATTAAATCAACAATTCTCTCAGCAACACAGCCAGGTTAGTATGTCTTTCCATTTACAATTTCCCAATTACCTCATAATATTAAAGTATTGAGTCCCCTCTCTGATGCCTAGTTTTTGGGTGGTCTTGTCTGTTTACTTTGTTTCACAATAAGATAGACCAATTTATCTAATGTATGTCTCCATCTTCCTAACCATCTATTCTGTTTTATATCTGGAGAGATATTTCACACATGTCTTGTGTTCACCTCTAGAGTGGGTTATCACCCATGAATGCATCCATGTATTTTTTGGACCTATTGCTTCCATCAGAGAGTTGCAGGGAGTAAGAGCCTATATTCAAGGCATCAGTTACAATGCAGGTTCCAACCCTGGATTAGAAATGAGTTAATTTGTGCACATTTGCTCAATTAATCATATATTTTTCTAGTCTTCTTTTTTTCTTAATGGGGCAACAGAGAGCCACAGATCTGCAAATGACCACTAAACACAAGGCAGAAACAAACTGTTAACAGATGTCAGCCCAGTCATGTAAATTCCTTTTTTATTTGGTAAATTTAATCATGTCATAGTTGGTGATATTTACTTTTTTTAATATCTGTTTGCACACAATGGAATCTACTCTAGCAGGACAGATTACTTGATCCCTTCCAACTGTTTATTAAACCTATAGCGTGTTATACATTGATATAAACAGATGATACATGGATCTGGTCCTCCTTCCATTTAATAACAAAAACTGTTTAATCAATCTGTCTCATGTCCATACATTCTAACTAGAAGATATACTAGTGCCTGTTATTATGCTGTGGTTCTCCTCTGGGTTTTACCATTAATGTAAATTAACCTCTTTTGGTCCATCATATTATCTCATACAGGTCATTAGTTCATTGTTCTTTTGATACTATGCTCCTCACTCCATGGTATTTTCACAAGGAATCCCATGCATTTATCTGTGTAAACTAGACAAATTCATCAGTCTCATGCTGATCAAATTGTAGAGTCTTCACAGATCATTTCCTTTCATGCTAAGACAGAGTTGCTTATCTTACCTTTCTTGTCTACCATGCATTGGAGTTTATGATTGTCACCTTGTAGGACCATCCAATCTGTAGGTCTTATTTAGTTATAGAAGACATGTTGGTCAGCTGAAGCTACAGAAGCAGATCTGGTGCTCCTGTACATTTATATTATCACCTGTTCAGCAGGAGAAATGAGTTAGTCCGCTCATTTCTGCAGTGCCCTGCAAGAAACATGTTCCTACTTTCCCTCAATATGCTATTTATCTGAAAAATATAATTCCTTTATTCATCTGTGATATACCTCACTCTATGGTCCTACTGCAAATCATTGATTTCTCCATGTGGCTTCAGTTTCTAACTGCTGTTTTTGTGTGATACAGCCTCCTGCAATGTGAACTTCTCTGAATCCGAAGGGTACATTGACTCCACAGACTACCCTCCCATGCTTCAATTCAACTTTCTGGAGTGTACCTACAATGTCACAGTCTACACAGGGTATGGTGTCGAGCTGCAGGTGAGACCAACACTGTTAAGGGTTGGGGTGGGAAGCTTGCAGACAGACCTTTTTTCCATGTAGCAAACCCTGCCACCGCTATTATATTCTAAAGAGAGTTACATTTTTGCATTTTCATATTTTTAAACATTAGCACTGATAGTGGCCAAAAGAGAACAGTACAGATTAGGTCTGCCTGGATTGTACTGTCACCTGAGGACATGAGCAGCAATGGAAGAACAATTCAAGTCATAATGTGTGCAAAGCAATGACCAGACCCACCTACCTCACCTGACTGTAGGCTGTCTGCTCCTCTTGATAGAGGACAGAGTAACTGGCCTTTTTCTTTTGTTCAGCACACCCGCAAGCAGCCAAAGAAGGATCACTTCACACATTGCAGCAATTTGTATCCTAGCAACTGCTTTAACTCCCTCCTAATAGTTTGCATGTTTAGACTCTGTCTGTCGCTGTAATTGAGTGGCAATTATGTTATCAAGTGCAAAAGTAAACATAGAAGGTGAAACTGTTCTCTCTCTTGCTGAAGGTAGCTGATGGAGGTAGAAATACAAGATAAATGAAATGCTTTATTAAGTACAGTACATCCGGATGTATTCACGGGCGCATCACTTTTTCCACATTTTGTTATGTTACAGCCTTATTCCAAAATGGATTAAATTCATTTTATTTCCTCAGGATTCTACACAACAACACCCCATAATGACAAACATGAAAAAAGTTTACTTGAGGTTGTTGCAAATTATTAAAAATAAAAAAACTGTAGAAATCCCATGTACATAAGTATTCACAGCCTTTGCCTCAATACATTGTCGTGCACCTTTGGCAGCAATTACAGCCTCAAGTCTTGTTGATATGATGCCACAAGCTTGGCACACCTATCCTTGGCCAGTTTCGCCCATTCCTCTTTTGCAGCACCTCTCAAGCTCCATCAGGTTGGATGGGAAGCGTCGGTGGCACAGCCATTTTAAGATCTCTCCAGAGATGTTCAATCGGATTCAAGTCTGGGCTCTGGCTGGGGCCACTCAAGGACATTGACAGAGTGTCCTGAAGCCACTCCCTTTGATATCTTGGCTGTGTGCCTTAGGGTCGTTGTCCTGCTGAAAGATGAACCGTTGCCCCCAGTCTGAGGTCAAGAGCGCTCTGGGAGCAGGTTTTCATCCAGGATGTCTCTGTACATTGCTGCAGTCATCTTTCCCTTTATCCTGACTAGTCTCCCAGTTCCTGCTGCTGAAAAACATCCCCACAGCATGATGCTGCACCACCATGCTTCACTGTAGGGATGGTGCCAGGTTTTCCCCAAATATGACGCCTGGCATTCACACCAAAGAGTTCAATCTTTGTCTCATCAGACCAGAGAATTTTCTTTCTCATGGTCTGGAGAGTCCTTCAGGTGCCTTTTGGCAAACTCCAGGCGGGCTGCCATGTGCCTTTTACTAAGGAGTGGCTTCCATCTGGCCACTCTACCATACAGACCTGATTGGTGGATTGCTGCAGAGATGGTTGTCCTTCTGGAAGGTTCTCCTCTCTCCACAGAGGACCTCTGGAGCTCTGAAAGAGTGACCATCGGGTTCTTGATCACCTCCCTGACTAATGCCCTTCTCCCCCGATCGCTCAGTTTAGATGGCCGGCCAGCCTCTAGGAAGAGTCCTGGTGGTTTCGAACTTCTTCCACTTATGGATGATGGAGGCCACTGTGCTCATTGGGACCTTCAAAGCAGCAGAATTTTTTCTGTAAACTTCCACCGATTTGTGCCTCGAGACAATCCTGTCTCAGAGGTCTACAGATAAATCCTTTGACTTCATGCTTGGTTTGTGCTCTGACATGAACTGTCAACTGTGGGACCTTATATAGACAGGTGTGTGCCTTTCCAAATCATGTCCAGTCAACTGAATTTACCACAGGTGGACTCCAATTAAGCTGCAGAAACATCTCAAGGATGATCAGGGGAAACAGAATGCATCTGAGCTCATTTTGAGCTTCATGGCAAAGGCTGTGAATACTTACTGTATGTACATGTGCTTTCTCAATTTTTTTATTTTTAATAAATTTGCAAAAACCTCAAGTAAACTTTTTTCACATTGTCATTAAGGGGTGTTGTGTGTAGAATTCTGAGGAAAAAAATGAATTTAATCCATTTTGGAATAAGGCTGTAACATAACAAAATGTGGAAAAAGTGATGCGCTGTGAATACTTTCCAGATGCACTGTATACCTTTCTTGACATACAATTACAACAAAATCTCCAAATAATTTTACCAGGGGACAGCAGACAAAAAATATTGAGTATAGGCACACCTATAACAGAGTGACCTCCACAAAAGGTGTAGGTTAAGAAAGGTGAGTTGCTGGGGAAACAAAGAGATGTTCTGGCTTTAAAGATGAAGATTACTTTCTCCGCTTTTATTCCAAAATGTTACCTCTTTACTTTGAACCTTAGCCTTGAACTGCCATTGTATTTCAGCCAATTTCATCTGTGTCCAAAAATTATTAGAACACTGGAAACGGTAGCAACTTGAATAGCCTTGTAACCTTCTTAAACTCCCATGTTGTTGACATTATTTTAAATACTCTCTCTTATCTTCTTCATACACTAAGAATGGCAGAACATAGTAAGTTTCACAGAAATAAGCATACTAAGTTGTGGTATGTACTGTTTTTTATAGGGGCTGCACACTAGGTTAATCCAATTTGACTAAGTACAATACACATATCTACAATAAAACTGTGCAAATTGTTTGAAGTCACGAAAAAGTTAAATACACAGATGTGGAGGATCAGCTCCAGTAGTCTTACGGGGTTTGGTTAAGTATAAGGTTAAGATCCTTTAAAAGCTGGAATCTGAATAAAATACACATGGGGTGGATAGTTCTTGGATAAAGTGTCGTTGTTGTTGTTGTTGTTGTTGTTAGGTGCCGTCGAGTCAGTTCCAACTCATAGCAGGCCTTGTGCACAACAGAACGAACACATTGTCCGATCCTGAGTCATCCTCGCCATTTCCTCCACATTTTAACCCATTGTTTCAGCCCACTGTGTCAATCCACCTTGTGCAGGGAATTGGATTAGATGCATTTTTAGTCCTTAAAGAAACATCTTTGCTTTTTTAACACATTAGAGAGGTCATTCATAGCAGATTTTCCCAGTGCAATATGTCATCTGATTTCCTGACTGCTGCTTTGATGGACATTGATTGTGGATCAAGTAGAATGAAATAGTTCACAACTCCAACCTGTTCTCCGTTTATCATGATGTTGCATGCTGATACGGTTGTCAGGATTGTTGTCTTCTTTATGTTTAGATGTAATCCATATTGCAAACTGTGGTCTTTGATCTTCATTGGGTAAATGAAAACAGAGTGGGACAGTTAAAGAGGATGTGAATGATTACAGAGGAAGAGCAGAAAGAGAATGGACTAGAGCATGCCAGATGTAAAATGATGTGGTATAGCTTTGCAGGAATGGAAGGGCAGGTTTGTGAGTGCTGGTTTTAGATATTGGAAAGAATAAATGTGTACATATGAAGTGAGGTTTCTGAGAATGCCTTACTAGCCTTGTGAATTTCCCATTGGGATTAATAAAGTATCTATCTATCTATCTATCTATCTATCTATCTATCTATCTAGCTTGGAGGCTAGTAACGACATTGTTTGGAAAAAGGAAGCAAGTTATAACATTGTCTTGAATGAAGGGGGTGGAGTCAAAGGATTCAGAGTGCTGTGATCTTTCAAGAGGTTGGTGTTGTCATTGGACCGTCCAACAGTTTAAAAATAGATTTTCTCATTTTTCAGGTGAAGAATGTGAAATCTTTCTGATGGGGAACAGTTGTCCATTAGAGGGGTGGAGGAAGGCGGAGCTCTACTGGTCCTTGCCAATGAAACGCTGCTGGTGAGGTCAGGTGATCCGCAGTCCTACCAACACTATCTCGGTTTTCTTCCGCACCTTCTTGGATGGAGGCCTGGGCACCTTCCAGCTACACTACCAAAGTATGGGGTGCAGGGAGCATACTGTCCTACAAGTCATTAGGATAAAAGCAACTTCTAAATGAATACATATAAATGTAAATGCAAATATGATGGGTTAGGAGCTAGTCTAAAAATTCATGTGCAATGCGCTGAATGGGCATATACCAAAATAGCTTTTGAGTTGTTGCTTTCAAATGAACAGGAGAGCAAACAGAATGGAAAGGGGTGCTGCATTATAGGAAAGGACAAGTGTGTATACAGTACAACAGAACAGTATCTGGATGTTTTAAATGAAGTGAAGGCTACAGTACAAGATGGATGTGACGATGTTATTGTGGGGAAAACTACAGTTCAGTTTTGCAGCACTTCACTGGAGACAGAGTATTTCTAATCACATCTATGGAATGATTTTAGCTGTTTAGTGTAGTATGAAAAATGATGATCAATGATGATCTGCAACTCACCCTTTCTTTTTTATTATCCCCAGTTTTCATGTTGAGCTGCAGTCTGCCAAGGAAGCCGCACTACGGAGAGGTGTTGGTAATGGACCTTCATGCTGGGGGCACAGCTCATTTTCCACTGCCACTCTGGTTATCAGCTGCAGGAGTGAGAAAACACTCACTTGTCTGAATGCCTCCCGGCCTCACTGGAGCAGTAAAGAACCAGCTTGCAAAGGTAAGTGTAAAAGGTAAGGACAATCTTTGGACCACAAGACTAAAACCAGAATAGACACTGTACAATTAATGTGATGGGACACATTCCTCATATGCTTTCTGTATAAGCACTTTCATTCTGTCACTCTAATCTGGGTTTTAACTCATAGATTGTCAACACATTTGTTAACCTACATTGGTATTCTACTTCTCGCTTTACTGAGGCAATAAAAATCTACTGCAGAAACTGAAAAAAGACATGTAAGTCAAGAAAATATGGGAAGAACATCATAAAAAACCTGGGACCTGGGTTTAAATGTACACTTGGTAATCCTTGTCACCATATATTAAAAATGTATTTTCTTCTACTATATTTTGGTTGCCCATTTTTTTCATTTCAATATGAAAGCTAAAACTTGCATGTAACACATATGTGAACATTTTGTTTGCCAAAACATAAGCATTAATATAAGCAGGATGGAAATATATCATTGGTTATAGTTCAAACATCATGCTCTAAAGAGTTTGGATATTGGCTCGAGCAACTGTCAGGAAGGAATTTTGGCCAAAATTAGCTATCTCTGTCTCTGATACAAACCTCTTTTCTGCCCTTGTTCTGTATTTTCTTTGCATTATGATCCCAATGGCCATATAAACCATTAATGGCATTCCATTGGAGAGCAAATATCATAGGGCTAATGTCACTAAAGGATGAATTCTCAGGAGTGTTGAAGTTTCACTGTAGGTTTCACAGAAGTAGACATTTAAGTAAAATCTATAAGTCAAAAAAAATAAAATGTCCTTAAAGCAATACCTCTGCACTATTAAATGATTATATACAGCTTAAACAAAACAATACAAAAACAAATTGAAAAAGGATGCTGACAGACATTAAACTTTGATCACTGCTGCCACCTGAACTAATCCAATACAGAAGCATTTCCCATACTTGCATTTTGGTTATCATTATACCCAATATTAACAAGAAAACAATCCTCCCGTTAGCTAGGCTCCTAGTTTAACATGCTGTTATTTTGCTATTTCTATGTTTATTGTGCAGCACAGAAAATGTCATGCTTTTATGAAAGCATCTTCTTTCTCTCTCTTTGTGTTCATCTGTATGCTATAGCTGTGTGTGGAGGCCGAGTGCATAATGCCTCCATTGGCCGCATTCTGTCACCCAATCACCCTGGAAACTACAGCAACAATATGAGTTGCACCTGGTTTCTAGAAACTAGTGGACTTCAGAAGTTGCACCTTCATTTTGAGAAGCTGTCCCTGGCTGGCCATGGTGATAGGTAAGTGGTTGGTGTGATTTTCAAATCGACAGAGTCACTGTGGTCAAATTAAAAACATTTGGGATATCATCCATGGAGCGGGTAGTTCTATCTTCATCACTAATTCACAGTGTGACACAGAGCAAGTCACCTACCAGGACTTACATTGAAGAAACCTGCCACTGTGTCACTGTGATTTGTAATTCATTTTATACTAAAGCATCAGCCTATTAAATAATGGTAAATTTTACTGTAGCCTGCCACAGTGGTGAAGGTGATTTTGTGAATCCATATTGCTGTGTTTCTGGACCAGGCTTTTATATTCAGGATTCAGGTCTGGAGTGGTTTGGAAAATGGTTCTGTGGTACTTTTGGATTCCGCCCATGGTGGGCAGGTGCCATTTGAAGGTATCATCAGTGAGGGGTCAGTTGTGACAGTCCAGTTTACTTCTGATAGTGCTAACACATCATCTGGCTTCAACATTCGCTATGAAGGTGTGCTACTAACCCCCTAGGAAACTAGGTGATAGTCTAACTGACTTCACAATTAATGTCCTATTTGACTTTTTGTTTCTTCTCTGGGCAGCTTTTGAGCGTGGACATTGCTATGAGCCCTACATCCATAATGGAAACTTCACCACCACAGACTCTTCCTACAATGTGGGTGCAATTGTCGAGTTCACCTGTGAGCCAGGTCATTCTTTGGAGCAGGGTCCCCCGGTCATTGAATGTTGTGAACATGAGAGACCCCTACTGGAATGACACAGAACCACTGTGCAAGGGTACTCAACATTTATTTGTGGGTGCTGCTATCTGCTATCTATTCTGTTACCCTTACTCTTTTATTTAATTTTCAAACATAGTATTCTGTTAAATTAGTAAATAACTAATAAATATTTATTCAAAAACAGTGAAATGTACATAATAAATATCAAAAGAACACCAATGAAGCAATGGACTATATTAAAAAATAATGTCATCTGTGTTTGTACTTGGTGGATTACTACATTGGCTTGGTCACTGAATGTTCTTCAGGTTGTTGGCCTACCAATGGAACCATATTTCACTATTTCTTTATGAAGGTGGCAAGCATACTGTATATATATATATAAGGAAGATTATATACCTATGCTGATGATCATCTGTCCAAATTACTGCTTACAAAATGTTTCTTAGTTTAGGCTTACTAGACATTTTTTAAGCACCCTCCCCTCCGCATTTTTATCTCAGAAATTTAATAGTAATCCACAGTTTCTACAATATAAAATGCAATAATCCATTCATTTTCTGTGAAAGTAAGGTCCAGAGAATCTAGTAAACATTCCATGGTCCTTTAGTAACTAAAAATTAAAAAACATCTCATTCTTACTTTTTGCAGCTTTTATGTGGTGGAGAACTTTCAGCTCCTAGTGGTGTCATCCTGTCTCCTAACTGGCCTGACAGTTATGGTGAGGGTGAGGATTGTAGCTGGAGAATTCATGTTGGAGAAGAGCGACGCATTCTTCTTGACATTCAGCTGTAATTATTCTATCCTTCTGTTATAATTTCTTATATAGGCATCTGCTTTATTCAGTGAAAAATGGTGGAGGACAAAGCCATATAGGGCAAGGAGGTGCTGAAGATATGAACAGAGGTGGATAATGTCATCTACAGAGTTAAGCAGGGCAAACAAGTTACATAAGGTACAAGAGGAGTACAGAAGAGGCACATTGGACTAAAGACAGGCAAATGAAGAATGAGTTGACTGGTGTGTGTGAACATATTATGGGAGTATTGCAGGCAAGTAGGTAGTGAGAAGAGTGTATGTCAATGAAGTAGTGACGTGAATGTTTTAGAGTGAGAAAGTCAAGAGAAGACTGTTCCCAGGAACAGAGTATATCAAGTGAACTATAAAAGTCAGGAAGGAATCTCATTGTTTCGCCCTTCTGTTACACTGCTCAATTTAATTTCTTCTCTCCTAAGTCTAAACCTGAGCAACAGTGACATTTTGACTATCTATGATGGAGATGAGATTACCACAAGGATCCTGGGGCAGTATATTGGTGGAACAAGCCCATTTAAGCTCTATTCCTCACCCCTGACCTCACTCTGCAATTCCATTCAGACCCTGCAGGCATGGTTTTTGGAAAAGGAGAGGGCTTCATCATTAACTACATGGGTAAATTAAACAATACAATTTTCCTCATTTTTTATGTTAACTTTGTAAGGCCACTATAGGTGTCATTCTGTATCTACTGAAACACCATTATTTACTTGCCTTTAGTATTTGAGTTGGAAAGAAATGCCCAGAAGTAAAATACAAAATCCGAGATGATGTGCAGGCTTACATCTTATAGGTGCAATAGTAGTTCATACTCTGAAAGGTTTGATTGTTATAACAAGAGAGCTTTTATTTATTTTTCTAATGGCCATGTGAAAAACTCAAAACTATTTAAATCGAAAAACACCAAGTTTACCAATTCCTGAGAACATAATAAATGGCAGGTAACTTCTCTTCTCCTTTCAGAAGTGTCCAGGAATGACTCCTGTTCTGACCTGCCTGAGATTCAGAATGGCTGGAAGACCACATCCCACATGGAGTTAGTGCGTGGTGCTCGAGTCACTTATCAGTGTGACCCAGGGTATGATATTGTGGGCAGCGAAACGCTCGTCTGTCAGTGGGACCTGGTGTGGAGCAGCCAACCACCTTTCTGTGAAAAGAGTAAGAGAAAACCTCTGATCCACTACTGGGAATGTGATGGCCACTCTGCACGCATAGTTCTTGACTTATAGATGGCTACACCCATCCCAGAACCCCATTACTGCACATCATTTCATTGTCCTGAGACATCTCACATCACACATCCAATGAGGCAATATTCCATACAGCCTCAGGCCTAACTGATTTGGAACAGAAGATCTAATTGTGCTTCTGTCCCCCCTAGTTATGTACTGCACAGACCCTGGTCAGGTGGAGCACTCATCTCGCACTTTGTCGGACCCTAAGCTATTGGTTGGCACCACTATTCAGTACACCTGCCGACCTGGGTACATCCTGGAAGGCAGCAGCATGCTCACTTGCTATGGCCGAGAGACCGGGACTCCAGTTTGGACTTCACGGCTTCCCCTCTGTGTTTGTAAGCATTTTACTTTCTGCATAAACTCATACGCTGCATGAGTTCATCCTTGTGTAGTGAGCACCATGACCTCTGCTATTCCATATTTCTTTCATGTTTCTTTCCTACATCAGCAGAGGAATCTGTGCTTGTGAAAACCCAGGCCTTCCTGAAAAATGGCTATCAGATCTTGTACAAACGCCTTTATCTGCCAGGAGAATCACTCTCCTTCATGTGTTATGAAGGGTTCGAGCTGATTGGAGAGATTACAATTAAGTGCATTCTAGGACATCCATCTTTCTGGAGTGGTCCACTGCCACTCTGTAGAGGTGAGCAAGGTGAACTGGGGTTATTTAAAGAAATCTAATCAGAATTCCTCAATGTTAGAAATATGTTGGCAATCTGAACTTCACAATGGCCTACCATGTATGCTGTACATCATGAGTGGCAGGGGGCTGCCTTGCCTCCTGCTAGCAGATAACTTTCAAGCTAACTAATGTTACTGAGAGTGACTTTTGGCACTGAAGTATTCTGCATGGGTTTTGTTGCAAATTACTTTAAAAAATTCTCTTCTTCTTTTCATTTTCAGCAAACCAGGACAGCTTTGAACGAGCTTTGGAAGGTGAATGCACTTGATGGATTTTAGTAAGCAGGGCAATGTTACAAGATGTAGATGTTACAACCTAAAAGTGACTAGAATGATCAGAAGTCAATGCCAAAATATAGTCCAGCAATACTTCCACTTAGTTTGTTTTTTTTACTGTTCTGTCCACTTAGTACATCATCTTAGTCATCAGCGATGAAAACACTATACAATGAATGTCCTTAGTGAAGAGAAAACTTTCAGACTGCAAGTTTCTCAAAAAGGTTATTGTGGTTAGTCTACTAATTTATCTTAGTGGCCAGATTAGTAGACTGTAGACAGTAGTGTTATCTCTAGTGGACAAAGTAAGCTTTAACTTAACCTGCCTCTAACACCCATAAAATTGATGTCTGAGGTTCATTTTGTGACTGTTTAAATAATAGGATTTAAATTGACTTTGAAAAGTAAAGAATGAGGTTGCTGATTCAATTCCATACCTTTAGTGTGGAAACAGGGAAACAAATTTAGTATCCATTTGTGACTTGTATAAAGGCAGCAAGTAAAATAACTATATAAAAGAAATATGTCTTATTTTGGGTAAATGTTACATTTTAATGGGCCCACGGACTGTGCAGGGAAGCTACATAGGAAACCTTAGGAATTGATTAAATCATATTGAAATGACTTCATGGCTAAAAGCATCTAGATTGCACAGAGCTTGATTCTGCTTCTTTTTTCTGCCCTCAAAGTAGCAGAAGCAGCTGCAGCGACATCACTGGATGGTGGAAACATGGCACTGGTGATCTTTATTCCTGTCCTTGTCCTGTCTGTACTGCTAGGCGGAGCTTACATCTACATTACACGGTATGGAAGTACAAGCTTGCAGCCTCCCTATCGTATTATGTGAAAGAAGTAACAAATAACAATTAAATGGTAGCGTTTCTAACTTTTTATAAAAGTGAATCATAAGTATCATCCCCCAGATGAGGAAGGTAAGACAGCTGGGGACTTCAATTGAGCAAAAGCATCAGGTTGTTTGTATTTTAAGTGTTTCCACAAATTGGTCATATTTAAGAATTTAACTGCTATGATTTGAAGCAATGCTGACAAAGAGTGTCTTTTAAGTTTTCTGGCTTTCCTTTTTTGATTGATTAAAAAATATAATGAGTCCTAACTGCAATTCTGTTTGGCTTTGAACTAATATCCATTTTAAAAATCTCTCCTTTTTAATATTCTTACCTATGGTCACCAACTAGGCAGATTTCTTTTTTTTTATTTCTTCAAACGAAGTTGTTCCAAAAACATTGAACTCTGACAAGGGGTAGAATCAGGGCTTTGGAAAGCTTGACAAATGTGGTCTTATAGTGTTTGTTATACAACAGCACTACAGTGTTGTCGTAGTGCTTGTCATTTTTTATACCCCTGCTCATTTTTTAAAAATGTTTTTTTAATTAGAAGTTGTTTTTGTTTTCAGTTGAACGTGCCATTAAAAGAGAGACAACTTGTCTCAGGTTTTTGTCTGCTGTGTCAAAAAATTGCTAATAGAACAGAGGTTACTTGTCATTTACGTTCAGAAAAATGCACATTACTCATAATTAACAAGTTACTTCATGTTATTTTAGTTAACCTGCTTATTTAGACTATGGGACCTTAATCAGCTTCTAAATAAAAATTACTCGTAAACAACAAGATAGCCAACAGCTAAACTGCTAACTTGATCCCAATTGCACGTATGAGTTTTCATTAAAAAACGAAGACTGAATGCAGTGCTGATAAAGAAATAACACGAAAAGTAATTTAGTACATGCCTAATAACAAAACACCTCACTTAAAAGAAAACACAGTGGCAGCAATTTCTGATGAAGCAGAATAAGAAAGAACAAACTCTATAATTAAAGAATTGGTTCCCATAAAAGAAACATCTACTTCAGAGTTTGAAGTCCTAAATAGAAATATTGCTTTCAGTCTTTGAATTTGCCTTTGTTTTTATTTTTTTCCAGCAGGTGCCGTTATCATTCAAATCTCCGCTTGCCTCTGATGTACACTCATCCCTACAGCCAGATAACTGTGGAAACAGAATTTGATAACCCCATGTACGAAACTGGGGTAAGCATCTGTTTGACCAGCCTCAGTGACCATAGCTGTGGAGTCTCTTAAAATAATGGGATGTAATTGTCTTTGGATGAACACTGTCAAGGCCTAGCAATTTTACTGTGATTCATAACTACATGAGAGACTGGCTTTTGCAGATTATCTTTTTTTTTTCTTGCAGGACACACGAGAATATGAGGTTTCCATATGAAGAGTTATTTCTGAAGACATTGTACATAGTATCCAGCATCAAATCCAATAAAACTGACATGTGGATCTCCTTGAACCCGTAGACTGAGCCCTCTGTGCAGTGCTCAAACCCAGCTCCCTCAGCTTTCAATATCTGGACTTCCTACACCCATCTTCTGGGGAACTACTGCCAGCTGTGAGAGGGGATAACTGAAAAGCAGTAGTAAATATAGCCATCAGAAGCTTGGTTTACTTGGGTTACCTGGTGGCATTTCTCAGCAAGATGGAGCTGGTATTACAGGTTAACTGGTTCCAAATACAGCCACTAGTGCAGAATGTGACTGAGAACAGGCAACTCCACCTAGAAGAGCATGCCTTCAAAATGAAACCATGAGAAATTTACTATGATTACCTTAGTAAAAAGATTTTATGGTAACAATACTGGGCCCTGGTCATTAAATGAGCAAGAGTAATGGAACAATTGTGCTGTGTTCATCACGGCAAACTGGGCCTGAATTTTTTGAGCTACCATATTATAGCAGTCAAGTATAGTGAAAATGCCCTTGCACAGTATAGAAAAAGACTACCATTAATTGTGATAAACTAGGAACATAATCTTCTTAAATTTATTAAGGAGAACTGATGTTTGCATCAGAGCCCACAATTACCAATTATTGTTATGTGACTGAATTTGGAAACATTGCCACAAAGTTGGAAAAACTGGCTAAGGTCATTCCATTTATTCTAGAAAATAATGGCATAATCGTGAAAAACACATTATAAGTGGAATCAGAACTGCTGCAGTGAACTGGGCAATGACCTTCTGATGCAAAGAAGTTCATTTCAGTGGCCTTCAGGAAGAGATGCTGTTACAGGCGGAGTACTGACACTGATCCACCAGCTCTTCCTGAAGTTAGTGTACTATATTTTTGTGTACTGGTCTACCAGGGTAAAATGCATTCCACATTAATGTCTTGCCAAACTCAGTTTCTTCTGTTGAAACTGAGTTAGGGATGATTTTGTTACCCTGTCTTTACAAAATGTAAAAACTGTTAAAGGAATTTTGATCTTTACCAGTGACCATCCAAGAGAGCTGCAGATATAATCCATGAACAGCATACTCCCCTGATCAAGTGGAAAATGGGGCTTCTGCTGATTTACTAGTTTTGCCTTGCCATCTTTATTTACAGTGTAGATTCACAGTCCAATCCTCTTCTGAGTGGGAGCTGGCTTCCCCTAACTCCTTCCTGGAGCAAATTCATCTGTAAGCTTTGCTGTCCAGTGCTTATTGAAGAACATCTGGATGGCTGCTGTTTATTCATTTTTGCACAGTAGTGCTTTAGCAGAGTCTTCTTTCACATCTGCACATCTTCAATCGTTGTCTTATTGTAATGATCAATATAAAAGTTTTAGTTTTGAAAAAGTACATTTTCCTTATGTGATGAACTGGCATCCATTCCAGGGCTTGGCTCACACCCTGTACCCAGCTCCAGCTGCTTCTGACATCCCTGGCTAGAAAAATGCAGATGAAGAAAGCGATTTGATAGCTGGAATGCAATTGTGGCTATTGTGCTAAAGCTGACAGACGTCAACCTGTTCAGTAGAAGCAAGCAAAAACAGCTCAGAAACTGTTTTGCAGCTTGTGTTGTCTTCTGGGTAATATGGTACATTTACAGAGTTTATCCCTGCTTGCTTTTATGTAATCAGGTATTTCTACCTCAATACAGATAGAAAGAGTATAGGAATACAGTTCAGTGTGATCTAGTGTGATGGGAATCTGATTTACTCATTGGGAGAGGAGATATGGAGAGGAATTATGGCACAGATATATTGACTCAGTGAGAAAAACTAGAGAACATTATGAGACACAATGAGTCAATGAGACAGGGTAAATAGACACAGAGGCAGAGTGACATTATAGGAGAGGAGGAGTAGGAAATGGAGCACAAGGTGATTATCACCGGAAGGGGAAGGAGATAAAGGCTGAGATGTGCATCGATTCCGTTGTTTAGTAGGAAGGAAAGGAAGAAATAGGTAATCAGTTGCAGAGAAGAAGAAATGAGGAGTAAAAGTGACTTGGTGTAGTGAAACACATGTGATTGTAATCAGAGTGACTTTGTAAAAGAAACAGAGTAGGAGGGAGAAATGACTGGGCCTAGTAGACAAAATATTTCAGTGGCCAAAAGGAGAAACTGAGTAGAGAACCAACTTTGTGAAAGAAAGAAGGTAAGGGAACCATGGCGACTCAGAAGGAGTATAACTAAGGGGCAGGCTGGCTACTCTTTGTTTAGGAGAAAGGGCAGATGACTGAATAACTGAGGGTAGGGGCAATGAGAAAGGCAATGTGGTTAACCAAATTCCAAATCAATCCACCCCAAATCATCCAATATACTTGAAAGATCACAACAGCATTATGTTTCTAGTTTAGTCTACACACAAACATTTCAGTGTATGTTGTGTATTCTTTACTGATTACTAGACAACCCTTTATGTTCTGTTTGTGTTACTGTCAGGAGACTGATGCTTATGTTTACCCCTTGTTTAAAGAAGAACGATGTATGCTGGTCTGGATTGTTTTTTACATCACAGAGCATCTTCAGTTTACATCTATCAAAGTCAAATTGAAATAATACACATTGTTGGTTTTACAAAGTGAAAGACCAGTTTGCAGCCCTTACTGACCTGCAAGATTACAGGCTGACAAGTTGCCCTTCCCTAAAAAAGTGGTGCTCTACTGTGTTAGCTACCAATCTAATTACAAAGATTACATTTCTATTTTGTCAGTTCACAGTTTTTTTTAATTTTCCCATATTTCCATTGAAGCTCTAAAAATTCTAGATCTTAGTTTCTGATACCAGACAAAAGACATCATTATTTTGAAGTATGTAATGTTTTCTGCTTTGTCATGCTCAATATACAGTTTCCTAAATAAAAATGCATTCTAACCATGAAAGTTGTGTTTCTCTTCCCCCTGTTGACGCCAAGAAAAATAATACCCTTAGTTTTAGCAAGACACTTAAGTCCTCCTTTGTAGACCATGCAGAACTATATGCTACTCTGCATGCAGCAATTGAAGTAAATAAAACACTGCACAATGTAGATAGATAGATAGATAGATAGATAGATAGATAGATAGATAGATAGATAGATAGATAGATAGATAGAAGTAAAACACTGCACAATGTACACTGAACTAAACTAATGCCACTGCATTGTACAAAAAAGGTAAGGTTAATCTCCCATGTGAGTAACACTGTTCTGATGGCTGTCACAGGTATTATGTCCTTTCTCAAAGAGGCTGAAGAGAGAGACCGATGGGCAGCCAACATAATGAAAAATGAGTCCTAAGTAAACATTCAACAAGCCCCCTGGAAATGCAAAGCAAGCACTCATTCTGGTCCAGAGAAATGTCACCTATGTCTAGTGTGGTGACAGTGAGAAGGAAGCATGAATATGCTGATAAACTGCATAAAATGTGAAGCTCAATCACCATAAAAGCTTTTTATTGTGACAACTTCAGTCTGATCAGTTCTATAAAACAGATTGATCTCATGAAAATTAATCTAAGTCCACTTCAACTTTCTAATACACCCTAGTGGTCACAGCACCAAGCACAATTATCAGACCTTATAGATTTAAAATGTAACTCAAGAGACAATCCTATGGTGCAATGTGCCTTGAAATAGAAGTTAAGATGATTAATCAGTACACTCTTGGCCCATGACTATCAAATTCTGTTTCCAAATTCATGGTCTGACTAGGGATTTTATCCTTTTTATATGATACGTAAATTATAATACTATACACATGGGGAAGTGTATGGGAGTTATGTTGATCCAACAGTTTCATCCTCTGGGCATTGTGCAGAAGACTAATAAAATAATAGGCTGCAATGTGAGAGTGTGGATTCAAATCTAAGCACAGTTATTTCACCATAAGGCCACATTTAGAATAGAATGTGCAATATCTGCTGAAACACACTTAGGAAAAGTACACTAAAGGCTTGGCAGAGAAGGAAAAACTAGGTCATCCCTGGGTGCAAGAGCTCGTCCTACTTGGACTAGCTAAGGGAATGGAACCTTTAGACTTTTAACACAGAAGGCAGTTTGAGAACCAATTCAGGTCTTAAAGATCACAAAAAGCGTTGATCCAGTGCAATCCTTTCAGTAAAACTGTGTGGCAGTTCGATTCAGCCATGCTGTGAATGAGGTGTGATCATGTCAGATTGGGAGATTAGTGAAGGAATGAACAGGAGCTTGTCTCCCACCAGCAAAAGGATATTGAGTTGTGGAGGGAATGCCTCAGATACAGATGATCGCTCACCATAAAGGTAACAGGTACCACGAAGAATGAATGAAGAATGCTCATAAACATTTACATTCAGGTAAGCTAATAAAACCTACTCAAATTTGTCTGGAATTGCATGGAAGGAATAGGATAGGAAGGTAGGGCAGGTAGCTCAGTAGTGGACCATACAGAGTCCAAAATGGGAATAATCTACATTTATACTGACATTTTAAAGTACTGTATTGCAATGTTAAAGGTTCATTGGCTTATGGGGAATAATTTAAAGCATACTGTATGTTTTAGATTACTAGATTAGTTCTTTTGATATTATTAATATATATGAACATGGTTGCATGTTCATTTAACCTTTCAAATCTCAGGGTAGGAAGTGGTATGGTGTGATAGAAAACTGATAATTGGGAGTAAGTGTGCTGAAAGAGAGACTTATGTTTTGGATTTTACAGATTCCTGTGGAGTATGAAACTGTTTCAGTGGAAAATTGGACTCAGAGGTTGAAGTAAATTTTTATAATTTAGAATTTTGAAAGGTTAGGGAAATAAAGTACACTATAGTTTATGGGATAGCATAGTTGCCTTTACTAATGGAAAGGCTGTAGAAAAACTTGTTTCTATATGATTACTGGAAACAAGGTTGGAGTTAACAAAGGGGGGAACTTCTCCTTTGGACGTGAATATGGCATCATAATCCATAGCTGGATTCAGTGAATTGGATACTAAATAATACCGGTGATCAGATTGGGTGTGAAATTTTCCAAGTACTGTTGAAATCTGGAATCAAAATGTACCAACAGAAATGGGGATTTGGAAGTAAATTGGTGTTTCAAAACAGAAAATTTAGTATAATTTTATAACATTTGTTATGAATTGCTCACTCAGGTATGTCCTCAAGGGCCTTCTGAGCTACTTTATAGTACAGTAATTATATTATTGTTTCAGACACTAGGTCAAGCTAGAAGAAAAATATGTTCCTTTTTTTTCTCTTTTTAGTATTCTAAAGGAGGCTGTTAAGCATCATGCCCTTGGTTTATTGTTGTTGTTATTATTGTATTAGGGTTTACTATGCTTATCCAGGGCCACTTTTTAGCACCATTCCCTGGGTCTACTATCTTAATATTTCAAGACTGTTGAAGATTATATTTTATGCTTATAGCATTTATACTATTTGCAATAAATATCTCAATTTTAATCCTCATATGCCGCTGCTGGGGGGCTTGTTTTGTTTTGGACGTGCTCTGTCTCTAGGTATGTCAGAGGACTGGGAATTTGTGAAGTGGGGACAGTGGGAAAAGGATCTTTCACTCAACATCTCAGAAAAGGAGTGGAAGGTAGCAATGCAGAGAATTCACTCGAGCTCCATATGCACAAAGTATACAATAATTCAACTCAGAAATTATATATCGAACACATCTGTCTCGTTTAAAATTGTCCAAAATGTTTCCAGGGCAAGATCCAGCCTGCAAATGCTGCAATCAAGTTCCAGCCTCACTGGGTCACATGTTTTAGGCCTGCACCAAATTAACATCACTCTGGACCATAATGTTTAAATGCCTTTCAGAAAGCCTTGGTGTCACAATCCCTCCTAATCCATTAATAGCTGTGGTGTACTCCCAGATGGGCTTAAAGTGGAGAAGGACAAGCAAACTGTGATTGCCTTTACTACACTATTGGCACGTAGACTTATCTTGCTAAAGTGGAAGAATCCTAACTCTCCTCTTTTAAGTCAGTGGGAAACTGATGTTTTATATTATTTGAAATTGGAAAAAAATCAAATTCTCACTTAGAGGATCTGTGCAGAAAGTTTTCAAAACCTGGCAGGATCCAATCAATAACATTTTAGAATAAGCTTTTAAAGCACTGAGAAAGCAGATTATCTCCTCATTTCTTTTTCTTCTCCATTTATCTTTATTCACTTATTAATTCATCCATTTACTTATTTTTACTAGCCTTAAATTTTATTCTGCTGTCCATGCTCTCTTTCTCAGGGGTGGGGGTTGATTTGTTTTCAATCCTATTTTTGTAAAATTGATCTCTTTGTATGTAATGATGTGTGATTTCAACAAAATCAATAAAATTAAAAAAAAAGATATGCAGACACTAACATAATCTAACTTTGGAGGGTTTATTAGATTTACAGAGGATGAAAGTTAAGGTGAGAAAATTACTGATGAATGCAAACAAGGAAGGTTGGAGGAATTTTTGTAGTTTACTTACTGTAGATGAGAGGCATATATTTTATGTAATTTGATTAAAAAAATTAGGGAGGAGCAAACTGACATTTTTTTAAAAATAAAAGGTTTTTTTTTATCAATATCAATTTTAAAAAGGCAGATCAACATTTCATATAGCAATATGCTTATGACGTTATAAAAGTTCAACTTTTTCAGTATAGAAGTCAGTGGGGACAGTTTTTTGTAGATAGCAGAAAAAGCTTTTGACACACTGTAGAGGGAGGGTTTCTTGATTAAATTACGTCAAATATATAGATAGAAAAAAATACAATCAATGGCTCAATACCCTTGCACCATGAGGTCTAAAGGGAGAAAATAAAGTAAGTAAGTAAGCAGACAGGAGATAGTAAATTGTATTAACTGGATATGGTTTTTTGCTTGGCCATTCATTTGGAGTAAAGGTTGGTGGGCAGGTGTTGTCTAGTAGATAATGGAACCTCACAAAGTAATGTTATTACTCCTGCAATGTTTAGCCAAAGACCTGAGGTAACTAGAAAATTCTGAACAAACAAACTTTGTGGTACAAAGCTGACCTGAAAGTGAATGCAGGAAGAACAATGGTGAAGAACCAGATCTATAGCTGTGTCGCACATAGGGAAGAGTTTTTTAATGAAAGTTACAGTGGCACAAGGTATAGGGAAGAGTTTTTAATGAAAGATAAAGTGGTATAAGGTATAGTCTACAGAAGACAGGCATGACATTTTTTTTCAAATACAGCATATTGAAACATACAATATGAGAGAGGAGGACTAGGTTGAGAATACTGGTAGAGATAATCAGAATTAAAAGCACAGTGTTAGGAAATAGAATTGGTGTGGAGGTGTTAAGCTGAGTCATGCACAGAAATAGGAAACAAAGAGCAAAGACTGCCTGGATAAAGAGGTGCACTGTGATTGATATGGAAGGGATGTATCCAAATAAGAGGTCAAAGAAAATGCTGATGGAAACATGAGGCTGAAAACTTAAAAAAAAAAAAAACAATCGTGGCCCTTAGAATGCACAAACCTGTACAAATAGAAAAGTAAAATTTAGAAGTAAACCAATATAATATAGCTGTGAAGCCACGTTTTGTTGTTGCATTTAATGATACATTTAAAAGTACTTGCAAATTATACACCTCTAGGATGATTCTGTTGTTCTCTCTGTTCTATGCTTTGACTAAGTATGTCCAAAATATTACTAAAACTGCTAAAATGGGTCCTACGTACTTCATATGGTTTCTTCATATGAAGGAACACAGCACTGAAGAATTAGGTGAGGATAATCTTAAAACCAAGGCACATTAACGGTTCCTTAATATTTTCGAATCTGGCATGATCAAATAACAAAAACAAAAAGATGCAAGCTTCTTTTTTCCTTTTCTTGTCCACAATGGAGGGGAACAGAGCTTTCCCTTACAGTAGATGTTTTGTAGATTAATGCACATGACAGGAAACATCAACAAAAAAACATTCTGTTTACTTTCAAAATAGTAGAAGACAATGTTATTTCATAATATGCAAAGACCTATCTTCAACAAAAGTTATATCTCAACTGGATATACAGATGAGAGAAAGCAAGAAAGACTTTTTCTATAACTGCCACCTAACAACATAATTTCAGCAATAGCATGTAAATAAAATGCCACAACCAATATTTCACCACTCAGAATTGCAGCCAAGAAATTTATAATACCAATAGGTACAAAGTTTTATTTACATAACTGACGTGTAGTCACAAACAAATCACCTTTATTTTACATAGTGTCTTTCAAATCTAACACTATTCCAAGCTGCTACACAAATACATAGCTGTAGTATAATTTTTGGCATATTCTTATTGAGGATCAGTTAATTAATAATTAATAACTGGGGATGTAAATGGGGATTTTGTTCATATGAGATATGAGAAATTAGACAGTGTTAAAACCAGACACAATCCTATATATCACATGTAATGCTAATGCACATAGGGAAACCGTTATCAAACGTTGAAAGTGGGGGAGTATAAAAGGATGTAGAATCTGAAAAAGTACAAACAACATTTATAAAGATATGAATAAAAATACATTGATTAAATGAGGACAGCAGGTTCATTTTTGGTTAGCACTGCAACCTGACAGCTACAGGGTGCCAAGTGTGATTCCTACTCTAGTCTCTATCTTTGTGGAGCCTGTCTATCAAAGGGCACATATTCAGACACAGACACACACACACACACACACACACACACACACACACAGTGACTGGGCCAGGATTCCTGGAGCTGTGAAGCTGCAGTACTAACAAATGTGATCTCAAGCCACAACTAGTTTCGAACTCAGCATTGCAAAAGTAACATGATTCCATTTTCATATTCATTGACCGGGGTATATTTTTGACACAGTCGACTCGTTTTGCCCTTCTAGTCAGGCTACGAATTAAAAAATCTCCATGAAACTAAAAGTTGCATTAAGTTATTTTTAACACAGAATCGGCATACAATCAGCATGTCACCCTTGAAATCTTTCTGCCAAAGGAGAGCATTCCAATAGATATTGCTGTACCGACCACCTTAAAAACAGAATCACACCAACCGCAATACTCTTATCCGTTAACATACTAGTTCTCCGACAACAAAAAGCCCGTCAAATGTACTTTCTGAACAAATGCACTGCTCAAATTAATGTGTTTTTTTTCCTGCAGCAAAGAACGGTTATATCAACCTTTCATATACTGTAGTTACTCCCCCACAGAACATAAGATTTCGCGCGCACGGAATTCCGCGCATGCTTACACAGCGCGATGAGCCCACCCATGAGCTGTGGCGAGCACGCGTGCGACGCAATGCTCTATGGGAGATGTAGTCCCAGTCCAGTAAGGTGTTGTGCTTTCTGGCGCCGGCACGGCCGGCCTTGGGAACGCCGTTGCGTTACCGGAGATGTTTGTACACGGAGCAGCAGGCAGGTAAGACGAGTGTCATTTAAGCGGGCGACAAGGGGAAAACAGGTATGAGCAGGAGAGAGGGGTACGTGCACGGTTTGCATGTGTATCCTCCTACGGCAAGCAATAGAGCGCGTTTCAGCATGAGAACAGGACTGCGTCGCACCCTTGGAGACGTCAGTCTGTTGCCTTTATGCCTATCTGTCAGACTGTGGTTCGGTCAGTGACCCTGTTCTCAGTATACATTTGTTTGTCCGAGTGCTTCCCGTCCTTTGGACATTTTCATTTCTCTCACGCCTACCCAATTGCCGGTATTCTCCACCCCCTCTGTCTGTCAGTCTTTGCTATACTGCTGTTCGTTTTCCTTTCTCGTTCCTTCATTTTCATATCCTTCGCTCTTTTTCCAGCTGCTCATCTTTTTTTTTTTTTATCTACACGCGTCCTTTTGCACCATGACAGTTTTTGTATCTCACTTTAATCGCCGACTAGTCTTCCTCTCCGGCCTGCGTGTACCAATGTCCATCTCACACTTCGCCTGTGGTCCCCTGCCGCTCACTTGTCTAAACGTCTTTCTTTCTGTTACTCTCAGCAGTGTGACTCCATCTTTTAATTCAGCCTCATAGTCTCTCACAGTGCATGTGTCACAATTTAATACGTGGACGTGCTGTTGTGTTATGCCGTCTGCATCAGTTGGCAGTCATTGCCTGTATTCCCTGTACAGTATTTAAATACTGATCTGAAAACAATTCAGTCAGTTATTTGCTTTTAACGTTTCTCAATGCTTCTCATTTCTGGTTTGTCTCACCTCTCATATCTGCCCCTTTAATCAATATTACGCTTTAACCAAGCCTTTCTGTCACTCTCTTCGTAAGTTACTCACATTTTTTTCAAACTGTTTTCTGGTCCATCTCTTGCTGTTTCAAATTTCTAGTCTGTATCCGGTTCTCATGTGCTCTCTCTCACATTTCTGTCATAACCACTACCCGTTGTCTCTCTTTGTCAAGTGTACTTTACTGACACTTGCTTGTCATTTGCCCACAATTACAATTACAGATAGGAACACACATATATCAAGGCTTTCTAACTTTTACCCATTTTTCTATCTTGCTTGCTGCCTCACTTTCCAAATGTTTTAACATCTCTGCCCTGGTGTATCTAATGTTGTTGAACCATGCCTTTCTGACAGTTGTATGGTTTATATCTGAAAATTTTAAATAGACTCCTTTCTTTTGTCTCTTCATGTCTGTCAGTTTTTACCTGTTTTCCTGACTGTCAGTATGTTGTGCCTAATTCATGTCTTTCTAATTACTTTTTTAACATATCTCATGAGTTTTTCATTTTTGGGAGGACTTGTCTGCTTTAACCTTTCTACCCATTTTTCACAATGTTGAGTTTGAACCAAATGATTCTGCTGCACAATTGGCAAGTATCTCACAGGTACAAATTGTCTTTATTCCCTATTTTCACTGAATGGTGACATTTGTCTACCTTTTGGTCTTTATGAATCTCTCTGTCATGTATCTTATTGTGTTGCATTGGATACACTCTCAACATTTCCTGATAACAAATTATTTCAATCTTCCTGTCTTTTCATGTTATGCCCATTGGAATTTGCATTTAAGATAATCTTGATTGTCCCTGCTCAGTTTCTCATCTGAGTAGCTGTATCCTTCTTCTGTCACAGGGAGGAGGATAATCTTGTGAACTAACTTGTAATTCATATTAAGTTTGTATATTGATGTCATCTACCCCAATTAAATGACTTTGCTGTTTATAGACAGAAACAGGAATTCACGTAGGTCACCTTGGCTAAAAGTGATAAAGGATTAAACAATGTTATTCAGTAAAGAATTGAAGTAACACATGGTTTAGCTGAAATTCTTGAATAAGTGACCAACCAAAAACACATGGATATAAGTTTTGGATATGTTCTTGTGTACACTGTTGCACAAAGTAAATGTGTTAATTCACATTAATAAATTGGATAAAGAGAGGCAAAATGGATAAAGAGAGGCAAAATCTGACTGTTGTTGGCATACATGCCTAGGGGTAGGAATTTGGGGACTGACAGCAGCTCCTTCACAAAATCTTGAAACAAGAAAAATGTGCTTTGCTATCATGCAGGTTTGTGGTTTTGAAAATCCTGGAGGACAGACATGAACCTGCAGTGGGCTGGCGCCCTGCCTGGGGATTTGTTCCTGTGTTGGCTGGGATTGGCACCAGCAGACCCCCGTGACCCTGTGTTATGATATAGCGGGTTGGAAAATGACTGACTGACTGACTGACAGACATGAACACTCCTACACTCTGAGACATCCCTTAATATTAAATGTATTTAAACACATATATTTTTGACTTAAAGGTGATGATAACCTTGAAGTTTTGCAATTGAGTTTATCTAATTGTGTACCCAAATGAATACTTTCATTATCTGCTCCAGTTGGTGAAAGAAAGCGGGGGAGAAAGCATCAGTGTTTTGTCTTAACTCATTTTTTTTTCCTCCTCTTTAATTTACAGGTCCTGCTTTTAAGCCATGAAAGTGACTCATGGCATCATTAGAAGAAAGGCATCTATGCTGTGCCTGAGCTAGGCAGCTTTCCTTGTTGCCATGGAAAACTGCCTTTTGGATTTCTGCTGCCTGCCTACCTTTTCCAGCACACCCAGCATCAGTTGTTGTCCATCTCTATGAATGCTGACAGTACATTTGCACTGAAGGTGCTGAAGACACCCAACAGCAAAGCATAAGACTTAAGTGCCCTGCAGATGCCAAGATGGAATGGTCATTAGATAGTTTAAGAGACCTGGTAGCAGGTGGCATACATGCAGTCCGGGACTGTGAAGCCAGTGCTCTAGCTACTGTGGCCTGTTTGATGCTGCTTTTTATCTGGTACTGCTATCGTGTAGGTCAAGAGCAACCAACAGCTTCTCCCCGAAGCTATAGGGCAGTTGTGGGGGCCTCCATGGCATCAATTCTTCAGAGGCCACATAATAATGTGGAGGGCTCCCAGAATGGTTATGCGTACTGCCAGTCCCTGGAATGTTTTCGATGCACATCACACGGTGAAGGACTTAACCAGAGATTATACCTCAACCTTCAGGATTACGCCAAACGATACACTTGGTCTGGCATGGGCCGGGTATACAAAGGAGTGAGGGAGCAGGGTCGCTATCTTGCAAACCGTCCATCCATCCAGAAGCCAGAAGTATTCTTTCTGCCGGATCTGCCCACTGCTCCCTACTTCTCACGAGAGGCTCAGAAACATGACGTTGAGCTGCTGGAACGAAGTTTTGCCACACTGCTTGCAGAATTTGAGGCAATCTATCAAGCCTTCTCCAACTGCAGCCTACCACCACAGGGTTGGAAAGCCAACAACACGCCACATGGTGATTGGTACACATTCTATCTGGTGAATCAGGGTGTTTCTGTTCCCATGAACTGCCGACGTTGCCCAAGAACATACCGTATCCTTGGTTCTCTGCGCACTTTCATTGGGAACAATGTATTTGGAAATGCCTGTTTCTCTGTGCTGACCCCTGGAACACTCATTACTGAACACTATGGGCCTACCAATGTACGCATCCGCTGTCACTTGGGTAAGAATAATTAATCTGAACATAAAATAGTCTTGTGCATCTAGTTAACCATACAGCTTAATCTTTCATAGTTTGTTTTCTGCCTGAACACTTTGGTTGTACTGTTTAAAGGTTTTTACTGTCACCATAAAGTAAAAGTATGATATTTGTGTGAGATCAGCCAGGTTAAAAATTAGCTTTTTCATACAAAAAAGAAAATAACATTTGCACCAAAAGTAGTAACTCTAGGATGCATTTTCCATTCATCCATTTGAGGAGTCTGCATTTCAAGGTGATAAGATAACAATGACAAACAACCAAATACAATGGGAACACTTACATTAATAATGAGGATCCTGTGTCAGATATATCTGTGGTCTAATGTTGCCACTTTCTGTATTCAGGAAATGTTTGGTTCATTCACTGTCTTTTCCCATTGTATGTGGACTAACTTTCATGCATTTACATGAATAAGTAGTCAAAAAATGGCTATTTCATGTGTAGTCAAAAAAATATACTTCTTGTGTTTTTTTGGCCTGACACATATACGGCTTGACGTCCAGTTCATTCCTTATAAGTTAGCCTGTTACGGATGATGCTGTGATTAGGGCTTGTATAAATGTTAATTACATAATTTGGACACTATCTGACAAAAGTCAGATCTTGGCATAATCACAAATAAAAAAGCTAGGTTGGGATGTGAGTAAATTATTCAGAAACAATCTGATATTTGTATTTAATTTTGGCATTTTATCACACATCCAGAAATAAACCGTTTCTTTGCAAAATACATTGTGCTAAAAAGGTTATTTAAACCAGCCAATATTCTGCACATCACTTGTGTTAGCACCACTTTAAAGTAAGCTTATAGATGTGGTACGGTACAGTTTGCCTCTGGCAATTTGAAGGCTTTATGTATTTTCTTTCTTAGCCTATCCACCTTAATATAAGGATAAGTGTCTATGTGTCCTTCTGGTTGCTATGTCTCTGCAAAACATTAGCACTGCTTTTACGAATCCTGTGCCAAATGGTATGTAACAGAGACACAGCAACTAGATGGACACACTGTATTGCAAATGTTAATGCTGATGTTTACGTTGCTTACGTATATATCAACCTGTCTTAGATGGGCAGCACAGCCAGTAATCATTAATACAAATGCCTTCTGTTTCACCTAGCAAGGAAGATGCCGTCTGGTATTATATTTGGAGGGCTGAAAGTCTTACTATTTGTCCAGACACTTCCCCAACCACAATGATAATACTACACAAAAACTTGTTTTGAAGTACTTCGTCTTGCCTATTAATGAGTAGTTTGAATGGGCTTTATTCAAGTGTAATGTTTTAAAAGCACTAACATATATACCTTTGGGTGAAGGCATGCAATAATATGTACCCCAAAAAAGTAATTTTTCAGGCCACACATAGACTGTTGTCATCCTTTTAATATTCACCTTTTTAGTGGCATATCAAAATGAACTAATGTATTTTAAAAGGCTAGCTGATAATCAGTATACTTTAAACTGCTGGGTGATGTTACTCATCATTTGATTAAGTGACTGGTTACAAAAAGTGCACAATGTAGTAACTTGTTGTGGTTTAATTAAATGTGGTTTCTCTCTGTCTCCGCTGGCAGGCCTCAGGATCCCTGCTGGCTGTGAGCTAGTAGTTGGGGGTGAACCACAGTGCTGGGCAGAAGGCAGCTGCCTACTTTTCGATGATTCTTTTCTGCACACAGCTTTTCATGAAGGTGAGTAGTTTGCACGGGTGTCTGAATAACAGACACAAACACAGCCCTGTTTTGTCTTGGCAATCTTAAAACAGCAATAAAATGTTGTAGATGGCCAGCCTTATTGCCTGTTAAAAATTTTCAGGTTATTTTTTATTTATGTATGATTCCTACCAATTTCTCTCGGTTTAATTTACATTGTATTGCATGACCTTTTCCAAAAGACTTGTTCACTAGGTTATCCTTAAACACTTACCTGACTGTGTTTCCTTTAGGAAGTGCAGAGGACGGCCCTCGAGTGGTCTTCATGGTGGACCTGTGGCATCCAAATGTTGCAGCAGCTGAGAGACAGGCCTTGGACTACATTTTTAGCCCTGGGCGGTGATTTCCGGAAGCTGGATGGTGCTAGTTGGCTGGGGTAGCTTTTCTTCGTCTATGAAAGCTTAAGACTTCCATATTTTTGGCTGTAAAGAAGCGCTTATGTCGCTCTTTCTGGCTCTGTTACTATCCTGAAGGGAGACTGACTCTCTTAGGGTCTTGTAGTTGTGTATTGTGACCACTGGACAGCAGAGTGAGAGTTTGTGAATTGTATATCATTGACTCCAGAAACCTTGAGCTATGGCCCAGGTTACTCAATTTGGTATGGATGCTCTCCTCCATGAATCGTTGTGGTGGTCTCCTGCTTTCTGCACATGGCAACTGGCATCCTTCGCTTTATACCAAGCTCAGATCTGGCACAGCACAATCCTTTCTATAGCACACTTGTGTTTTGTATTGTTTATGTACAGCTGGCCTGTCTGGCCTTACTTCAGGGGTTAAGTGAAGCACAGGATTGATGGGCTTATTTGAATGAAGGCCCTTTTTTGAATTTTCTCTTCAGCACACAAAAACAAATCTGAATAAGTTTACTCTGCAGGCATTGGCCAGGCTGTTGTGGAAAAGTTGGTGCAATCATTTGGAAAAGTAGACATTAAAATGTGTAGATTAGCATATAGAATCGGCAGCAGATTGGGCACTTAAGGCATGTTCAGTTCTTGGGTGTAATAAATTACGACTGGACCAAACCAGGTTCATCTCTCAGTAAAGGGAACTAGCAGCTTGTGCTGCAATTTTCTTTTTCAGTTACACAGTTGCTTAAAATGTTTACAGAAATTTCAGCGACGCTTTGTGCACTCCACTTGAACAGAAAACAGCTGTGATAATTTTTTTGGCAGATGCATTATTTGTTTCTGCTGAAAGTCTTTCAGCTTTAGATTTATCGTAAAAGAGATTCAGGCTGAATGCATACTGCAAGTGACACCTACACACAGTCTTATCATTTCTGCAATGTGACATCTTAGCTGATTAAAGTGACATTGTGTTTGGAATCATTATGTTACAGTATTGATCAGATCCCATGATAATGTGTCTCTTTTATGTGGAAAACTGTTATAAGTTTCAGACACGAAACCTAGGGTTTGATGTGTTAAAAGAGTTTGTGTTTAGGCACAATGTCAGCATTTTAAGTGAGGATATTTAGAGACATTTTTAGAGGGTTTGTCAGACCATTTTTGCATTTTAAGCTATTCCAGGTTATGTGCTTTAATACATATGATGAGCAATGATTGCAAAGTAACTTTATTCCAAATCCGTATTTTAAATGCAGTGTTACTATGCTGTACAACTGAGTGATGGAGCTACAAGTTTTGCGCTGGAGCTTCTGGGAGGACTAAACTAAATTCTGTGGAGTTTTACAGTGGTTGTCTTTTTGCTTTTTAAAGTGTCTTGATTCCCTTACACATTAGTATGTCCTTTGACTTTTATCCATTACCCATCAGTAGTCTTTCAACATGTACTCATGGGCAGAGTATCATTTTAACCAACCATTTTTTGGCTGTTAGTTTTTAACATTGCTGCCAACCTGCATCTACTGTATTGCTTAAATCTTGGAGATACCCATAATTTTCCCACATTTTTCATTATTTATAAAGATCTCACATAGTGAGTCATACTTATTTTTTGCTGTGGGGGTTGCCTACATTATACACCTGCAGTTGCAAGCCGATGTAGTACTGCTTTACTTAACAGCTTTGTGTTGCTGGCTGAAGACAATCAAACAAAGATGTATTTAGTTTTCCTTTTTAACTCCTTTCTCTTCAAGAGCTTATTAGATCCTGTCTATCTAATAACAACTAGTTTGCTTTATGAAAGGCACCAATGCTAGTAATGCCCAGGGAAGATTTATAATTTCAAATGTACTGTAAAAACATTTACAGTTATTAAGTAAGCATACTGTTCTTAACACATTTGGCCATAAAAATATGAATACTTTATAACGATGAAATACCACATTTGATAGCAACACTATTTTTAAATAACATTTCTTTAGTAATGCTGCATTCATGTGCTTTAAGAAACATTAATATGAATTTTGAACAGTGAGAATTATTTAATTTCTATTCTAAGTAGAAAATTAATTTTGGTAGCTAAAGTTGGTCATTTAAAATATTTTAGCTTTTGATGTCGGGACCAGCTCCACCTCTAACAATGTCATAGCATATTGATCACAAATATGTTATTATCCTGCTGTTTTCTGTGAATATTACCACTGAAATTGAAAATATGTAAAGTGAAAAGTCTAATCCGATTCTAAATATGAATGCATATGAAAGCATGCTGCTTCTTCTTTTGAGATGCTGAATAGTAATCAAAGCCTTTTAATATCTACTTGAATGCAGCAAATTCTGTAAATAAAATACAATCATTTTGACTTGAGATGCTATAAACTGTTCAAATGCGATTTGAATCATGTAAAAAAGCATTTTGGATACCTCCCATAACACATTTTATACCAGTTTTATTTATTGTCATACTTGCTACATCTAATTTGTCATTATTTAACCCATGAGGGCATTTTGCCTGTCTTGCTATTCCAATCATTTCTTTAAGCACAAAACATCTTTCAAAGCTCAATCTCTCCTATAGGATACCTAGTCTGAATACTTTCATCCTATACAAATGTAGCAGGTCAAAAAATGCAGCACTGTCATGATATCATTCTACACAAGCATGTTGTTGTATCTAATAATCTTTGCATAGGAAAAGGACACCTTTTATTTAAGTATGTGTGCACATGCCCATTTTGGATCATAATTCTCTAATACCGTATAGAACTATGAAAAACATTCAATGAGAAATATGTTTGTTTTTGTTCATTGGGAATTGATGTTGGAGTGAAGGGGAAAAACAAAATGCTGTTGCATTAATAGGCTTATCTGTTTTTGGAAAAAAATGCTTTCTTGCAGCTACTTACCTTCCAGAAGCTCCAGCTGATGCTTGACACCAGAACACAAATGTCATTTCAGTCCATACGTGGCTTGTTGTTATTGTATTACTAGTTGAAAAGGTTAAGATTTTTATACCTGACAAAGTTTTTGCAAGCGGTCAGACATGAAATGTCACAAGACAGTCTTGCTGCTTCTCTGCTAGTCTGTCCAGTGAATGTTGTGTCTTTTCTGTGTCTTTATGGCAAGAAACTGGCTTACTTTTTCTGGGGGTATGTTGATATTCAAGATGTCCTCATGGTAGCATTCTGTTTTCCCCATGTTTTGTCACGTATTAAATAAAGCAGTAGTGTCTCACCAAAAGACTCTGGCCATAACTTTTGTATAATTTTAGTAAAAGGTGTCCTTCAAAGACAGTTTCATATCTCAGAAGCTACAGTAGTTGTTTCAATTACTATACTTTGACAGTATATAGCAATGGAACATCTTTTCTTTTATAGTTATTCTTTTGTGGAGAAAGAGAGAGAGGTTTGAGGTAAAATGGACAAATGGGTATATGTTCAATACTTTTCAACCAAAGCTTGTTAGATCTGCTATAGAGAAATCAGCTATTAACATATAGGGCAGCCATTGGACATACAATGTTTCATCTGTTTACTTATTATTTTCCTGCTTTGCAGCAGGCAGCCCCCTTACCAGACTGGCATAACAGCTCATGAGATAGATACTGAACATCCATGAACGGGATCTAAGGGATCCTTTCATCTACAGACACAACCTTTATGGGTTATCTTCCCTTCAGATGCCCCAGGGAGAACCAGCAGGTACGTTCTGAGTTATGTTTATTGGATTTTAAAAGCAGC
This sequence comes from Erpetoichthys calabaricus, assembly GCF_900747795.2. Classification (NCBI taxonomy): domain Eukaryota; kingdom Metazoa; phylum Chordata; class Cladistia; order Polypteriformes; family Polypteridae; genus Erpetoichthys; species Erpetoichthys calabaricus. The sequence goes on along the minus strand of NC_041411.2, from coordinate 17,074,438 downwards.
AGCCTCTTAGACATGAAAAGGAAAGCTCTGCCTTGACAGCCAACAATCTCCTGCTTTAGAGTTACCACACTACAGTATACCCATCTTCCAACATTATAAAGAGAACTGCATTGCTAGTTAGCATGATACAGCTGTAAGGCGTTCAAGTTGAACCACTATTCTGAGTAGGTGATTTGAAGTAGCCTTTTTAGGCACCCATTGAGAGCTGCTGTATGTTGTCTGGTTTCTTTACTATTTTCTGAAAACACTGTGTGGCTCACAGAGAAAAGTATTAAATGGAGTAAGACCCTTCCCTACAATTTACAATACAGTACCTAGAATAAAATTATGATAGAGATCAGCTTTCCTAAGCTAGCTGAAATCCTTTAGTGATGAAACACACAGTTCCTATTGCTGCCTTGAAGTGTGCTGAAAATAGTCAAATGCCATTTTTGTTGTGTACTGCAGTTTGTCCAGTCATTGATACAGCATATTATGCTACTTGTCCATTTTTCATTTTAAAATGAACAGGTCATCGTGTGGAATGAAAGACTGGGTATCTTGTCTTACTCCAACCCTCCACTAATACTGTGCTTGTGTATGTTTTCTTTGCATTTTCATTAAATTGCTTTTCATTTAACTAGTCTGCATCTACATGAGAAAAAATTGTGATGGAAGAATTACTTTTAACTCAATATTTCATCAACCTTGTGCCATATACATAAATTTCATGTGTGTGATTTGAACGTCGTGTTTTCAATGGGTGGCCTTTAGACATACTGTTAAAGTGTACACCTGAAATACACTTAGATTTCCTCTTGAGTTATCTGTACAAATTGCATCTCTTTGTATAATGCTAACTCTGGAAAACTCACTTTAACCTCAGTTATTTGAAAATTTGTGACTGCTGTGTGCACATAATGGAGATAAGTTAACTGCACCATTGAATTGTCTGCACTTCCTGTCATGTTATTTACATTGACATATTCATAATCATGTTGGCATTTTGGGAAGTACTTGTAATAGCTTTTCACACCTGACACAGACAATTGTCTAGGCACCTGCAAATCTCAGCTTTGAATTTCAAAACTTAAGAACACTTTTATTTAATGTAAAAAATGTAAGCATCCATTCATCTATTTTTAAACCTGACTAATCCTGGAAAGGCTCATGCGGGCTTGAGCTTGGAAGGCAGCTCTGATATAATGCAGGAAACATCTACTACAGTATACTCTCACACATTCAGGACAAAACAGCTGTCACATAATCTTAACATGCACATGTTTGGCACCTAGGAGAAAACCCCATACAGACACAGGGAGAATATACATATTCCACACCATCTTTATCCTGACTAGGATTAGAACTCAAGACCACTATATCTATGTGGAAGCAATGCTAACCAATTCAGTACCAAGTCTGTAATTATTTTGTGTAGGGAAAGGAAAAAAAATATATAAAAATCATCAATTATAACTAACTAAGTTTGTTTCTTGCATATTACACAGTATTATATCTTTTCATACTCAGTATTTGAAAACTACAGGCATGTCAGTGCCCGAATGACCTTCTTAAATAATACCACCATAAATTATTTAAAAGTTGTTATATAACCAATGTAATTAAATTAACTTCATTCACTTAAACAATAGAATTTAGGTCAGTTCCTTTGAGGAAAGAGCCACAACAAGACATTTTTCACTTTTAATGCAGTGGTTGCTGATTTTTGTTCCAGCTGAGCTTTTAATCAGAGGCCAACTCTACTTTCTCATAAAAATTCTGTTATTTGGCTTCTTCTCATACAACCTGCATGATCCTGTTTTAAGGAAATATACTGATTTTGCAAGTGTCAGTTAATCAGACACATTTATATTATGTCTCTTTAGCGTTCTTATTAAGTAGACAATTCAGTTATTTCTGATAAATACTATAGATCCGTGATAGACAACCAATTTCCATATACAGATACTAGTGCATATGACACAGCATTCGGTTTATCAGCAACTAATGTATCGTGAACCTATTTGTATACTTTAAGTGAACCAATTTTCTTTAGAATGTACTTTGATACTACTTTATAATTTATAATCCTTTGCTGTTTTCTTAACCCAATCTGCCTTTCAAACAATTTTGGTTTTACTTGATGCCTACAGGTACACTGTAGTAATAGACTTCTTGTACTCAAATTTTGATGTCTATTGCTTGCCTACTTGGTATATTCTAATCAATCAAGGTGTATGGATTTTTTTTTATTTTGTAATCCACATTAGACAGTGGCATCTACTAAATAAACTATTACAATGCTGTAGCTGTATTTCAAAATAACTAAGGAGGCTATCTCATATGAAGCAGTTGTTGAAAATACATTTTTGTACCTAGGTTGCAATCCAGTATGTATGATATCATATATATGTAGGAACATATGTGGGAAATTAGGAAGAAATATGAACTAAGTATTTTGAATCTATGGACCTGCAAATAGGGTGATGAGACTTATTTAAGCAAGCCGTTAAATAAAAAGGAGCAGGTGTGTCACATTGAAGTATATAACTTGCATGATATCCTGTAACGTTGAAGACTGATTTTGCTGAAATTTACACTAGAATTTCTTACCAAGGATCAGACGTTCCTAGCCTCAGGCATGTGTTTACAAACTTATAATAAATGAATCCATCTGGTCTGTCTCAGGTAATAATGTGATAACCTAGTCTAGTGCCATCATGTGCTACAAGCTCTGAGCAGGATACAAACATGTATAGCAATTGAGTGAATGATTAAAAACTTGTACTTTGTGCTGTTTGATTCTTCCATTATGTTTCTGTGAAACATAAAAAAGTAAATCTGTACACTTTTTATTGCCATTGGAACTACTGTAAAATAAGCAAGCAAACACTGGCAATTTAAAGGATATACAGTACTACATATTAAGTACCACTTGTTCAGGTTAGATGCAAATTAGGCTACAACTCAAGCTCAAGTTTTTAGATATGGGTGTTTTTATCACAATAATTTACCACAGAACCAAATATGAGGTAAAGGTGCCTTTGAAGTCTCAACTATAAACTCTTACCAAATAGCATTTAATAGGCAGTTTAAATACAATTCAAAACCACTTACATCCCCCCCACCCCCAGCCAAATGTAAGTTTACCTTCCCCTCCTTAATATAAAAATCTTTATCAAGCTG